>NW_022111307.1:4962314-4981286 GCF_000313985.2 Echinops telfairi | reverse complement strand
TGGCGCGAACAAAGCTTCTCGATGCCAGGCCACAGTGGGCATCCCGAAGCTCTATCAAGTCCTCACCCTTGCTTGTTTCTGGCCAGAATCACACACACACACACACACACACACACACACACACACACACACACACACCACCCACCCCCTGCCAATGATTACTGGCGAACTCATTATCCTTAGAACCACTCTATTTCCTGTCTTACCTTGACAGGTAGGCATCCTGTTACTCCATGATCCATCCTTCAGACACTCAATCTGGAATGTGTCCATCTCCACGTCATCCTAGGGAGAAGCATGCAGACGTGGTGAAAAGAAGGAAGGGGAGGGTGGCTCAGGCGGTTAATTTTAAGCTCCAACTCGAAACCTGACTGTCCTCACCTGGGATTGTCCAACCAGGAGCCTTCAAGGACAAGCTAATACAAAATACCAAAACAGATGCTGAAATCACATTCACTTCTCAGAGCCCGAAGAGAAGGAGGAGGTGTTTGTAAGAAGGATTCGGGCAATGGTCTCTGAGGGAATTGCTGAGCCCTTAAACTTCATCTTTAGGGGTCTCAAAGCTAGAGCACATCAGCACCATCTGTCAGGCTTATTCATCAAAGGCTGGCTTGAGTTTCCAAAAAACATGGGTCAATAGAATCCGACAAGCAGGACAAGTCTGGACCACCCCTGCAGTGTCTGATTCAGGAGGTCTAGTGTGAGGCCCAAGAATTGGCATTTCTTGCCAGTTTCCAGGTGACAGTGATGCTGCTGCTCTAAGAATGACACTTGGAAAACAACTGCTTGGAGCAGATGTCCTCGAGATTCCCTTAAGAAGCGTGAAAGAAAAGCTGGCCCCGGGCCTCCAGCCCCAGTGCCTCCGCTTTCATTGCTCTACAATGAGACTGCGAAGGTTATTTTTTTTAAGCTACCTAAGTTGTTTCTTGGAGAACTGCTGTTTTAGGGACAGTGTGAGTAGGGCTTGGCATATTTAAACCCTTTGCTCAAAAAGCTGGTCAAAAGGTTAACTTATAGGTATATGATTTCACCCCACAAGTAAAACCAGAGAAACCCCGGACCTTTGCTTCTTCGCCAACTTTCCACCAAATAAGCCAGTGACTTTTGTGAAGGTTGCTAGTCTTGATCTTAGGGCTATCTCTTCTGGTAAAAGACTTGCTCTTTCCCAAAGCGAGAGCGCATCTGGGACACGTGCTTTGGATCTCCAGAAGACTTGAACTTCTGGCCATGTTAGTGATTGATGGGAAAGCTAGGAAACCCTGTGCCAGGACTCTGAGACGGTCCAGAAACCCAGCTTCCCCGGGAGGCTCAGAAGAAATTCTTCTGGGCTGGTTTTCTCATCTGCAGAATCAAGGCCTGTACCTTGAGCACTTTGTAGCCTGTGTCACAACGGATGAGCACTTGGTCTTTGAAGAAATACTTGGCTTGCACGGGCTCGATTTTCCCATGAACAGGAGGCTGCAACTCTGGGCACTCATTCCCTGATGGGGAGCAAATGAAGGGACAGCAAGTGAAAAGCTGGGAAAATTCTCACAAGGGGAGAATTCGCCCAGAAACAGGAGGTGGGGAAACCCCAGTACTTAGGTTGGGAGACCTGAACCATCTAGGCCCTTCTGGGCATGGACTCTCTTCAACCTTCAACAAGTCAGCATCTCCTTATTTTGAAAATGAGACTGGCTAGATCCTTTTGTTAAAACTCAGGATGGGAAGGGGATTAAGCGCTTTTGAGTCTAACCCTTGTCGGTTGCTTCTTCTACAACACCCTCCTGAGTCGACATGTGTACATCTGTTCCCCCCTTGTCCCTTCATACACGGATGTCTCTGATGAAATGATTAGTGTTTCAATATTCAGATAAGATTGTCTCCCTATCACTGGATGTCATTTGCCTCTCATAATGACCCCAATGTTTCTTTTTCTCCAAGATCATTGTTCCAACCGCCAGCAGAGTGTGAACAGGTGTGTCGGAATGGTCTACATCAGACACGGTCCTCAGGCCGGGATCCCTCCAGATATTTTCGCCTGACAAGTGACTGTTTGTTAGACCCTTGCTCTACCCTGTTCCCAGAACGAGATCCCGAATATGATAGCATGGACAGAACAAAGCCCCAGAATCTATGCACTGTGGGTTAGTTATGATGAGCTGTGGTCTTTTTGTCACCGCTGTTCACCCTCTTCCTTGACTTACAGCAGACCCTTGGGACGAAATGGTCGTATCAAGCGTGGGTAGTACTCAGAGCCTGAGGGAATGGAGAATGAGACCTGTGAGCCTGGCCAGTCTGGATAGTCCACACGGAAGCAACAGCCATAATGAAACATGGCTCCCGGACCCACAGCTAAACGGCAGCTCCGGACACAGAGAAGGCTGGAGCTCGACAGATCCTCTCAAGACCTAGTGGATCCTAGCACGAGGGGGGTTAAGAGACCAGATTTTTGTTTGAAGCTCCTCTTGTGTTTCTGAAGTACAAAAAGCTTTGAAAACTACTAGCTGAGTCCAATCCTTGCCTTCCTCAACTCCTGCTGTAGGAGAGAGCACGTGTAGAGACCTAGGTGCTCAGTGGGGCAGATGGAGTCCTGTCAGGTCACCAGAGAAGGCCCAGGCCAGCACCCCTCCTCCCTCTCTCTCCCTTGGTCCCCAAGAGGGCTGAGCATGGTGGCAGTCACCTGGGAGGGGGAGCCTGTGTTACCTGCCGCTCTATACGAGAGCCTCCAGCCCCGGTTCTCGCCCGAGTTATCACTGTGGAACACGATCTGGATGCTGTGACTCTGCGTATTGATGGGTTCTGGGGCTTTCTCTCCACAGAAGGGTCCCAGTATTTTTGAACCAACTTTAATCTATGAGGCAGAAGATAGAGAAAGAAGTACTGCTTTGGAATGGCTGACGTGACTTCTGTAGGACAGCCCTCCACTGTCAACTGGGGATTCTGGAAGCCCCGGGGTGGACCCATGGTATTCCCCCATGTTGTTGGTTGGCGTTATCATTCACCACACAGTTCCATCCCCACTCTCCCATGCACACTTTCCAGTGGCTCCAGAAGTGAGTAAGGCAGCCCCTTAATTCTCTGCTAGGTAAAATATGAACATGTTGTAGTTCAGAGAGGTGTAGAGTCCTGCTCAGGAGTACAAAGAAGACAAAATTTCTCTTTAGAAAAACCAGCAGCTTAGTCAGGGGAGAGAACAAGAAGTAAATAATTATAGGCTATGCTAAGGCTTATAGAAAGAATCAGCAGGATTGATATAATACCTCGTGTATTTTTGGATATTTATCACGCAGATAGTAACACTTATATCGCTTACATTGTTCATCATGTACATAAATGAAATGAGTAGAGTAACTGAGAGAGGTGGTCAGGGAAGGCCTTTTTGAGGAAGTGAGAGTTTATGTAAAGGTGAAGGTGAAAGGTGGAAAGAGTTTGGCGAGTTTTAAGAGCAAAAACAAGAAGCTTGTGTATTTGAATCCCAGGAGTATGGTAGAGAGTGCCCTGTGCTTCCTTGAACCAGCAGGCAAGGGGCACGTGTGTTATGGAATTTACACTCAATTCCAAATTCAATCTTCATCTCATCCAGGCTTTATAAACATAAGCTTGGATGCTACATGAGGATAGATGATGTAGGGCAAGAGTGGAAACACGGAAGTGAATTTGGCGTTGACTGGGTGGGATGGAGAGGGGGAGGATGGAGAGAAGGGCAAAATGTGACTCCCTGATCCACCTTTCTCAACTCCAGGCCTGGGCCCTTCTCTCGCTTACCACCCCTTTGTTTGTCATCTGTGAGGACCAGGTCTCCTTAACCCTCATTTGGGGACTTCCACAATCTTGGGCGACATCTTTGTCTTGTCATCTCTCTTATGAAGAAGGGAAAAAAGTAAAGCCCCAGAGGTTAAATCCTGGATAAGGCTCACATCTCCCAGGAGACGATGTGTGTAGGAGAAATGCTAAACTACTCTCAGAACCTTCTCTCTCAGGGCTACTTTGTGAGAATGTCAATTCCATGGCAAAAGAGATTTTGTGCATGTAATTAAAGGTACTAATCCAATACTTTAGGGATAAGGCTATTATCTGATGGACCTAACCTAATAACACAAGCTCTTCAAAAGCACAATTTTTCCCCAGCTAATAGCAGGGCAGGAAGTCAAACCTGAAATATAAGAGGAACTCAGTGGAGGGAAGTTCTTTTGCTGAGATGAAAGGAATCACGTGGCGGGACTTGCACCTACAACTTCAATTCTATGACCACAAGTTGAATTTGAATGCCAACTTGAATGACCTTGGAAGTGAACTCTTCCACAGTCTCTAGAAAAAAGCCCAGTCTGACCATCACCTTGATTTTGGCCTTGTAAGATCCTAAGCAGAGATGCCAATTGATCTCACTTAGACTTCCGACACACAGAACTGTAAACTAATTTGTTGCTACCCAGCAACAGAGACAAATGCTCTGTGCTTTCTGCTAGACCACTTGACGTCAAGCTGTCTCTTAGCCACCTTATCCAAGTATCAAGTTTGTAAGTTTTCTTTCCTAGACTCTCAGATTTCTTTACCTCTCCTAAGCCCTCGTTGACATTTACCATTGCTGACAGACTCCCTCTTTGACAGGCTAATTGTTTTTGCTCTCGGCCTCTAACTGCTCCACTGCTCCCCATTTGTGGGCACTTCTTCCTCTGCCTTCGACTCTTAGTCTGTTGTGTTTTTCTATCTTCTTCCCCAGGAGCTCCCACCTGTTTCTGTGGTTCGCGCTCGCTCTGCGAGGCACCTATCGTCAGCGCACACTCTGCGGGGCTCCGGCAATCAAACCCTCACATTCAGATGTGTGCTCCACTTGGGTATTTCAGCCAATCACACTCCAAGGGTTGTGGATCTTATTTGTTACATCTCTCAAAATACTGCTTCCACCATCCTAACCACAGCTCCCGTTCAAATGCACATTTTACCGACATCAACAGAATAGTAATCACAAATTGAGTTACTATTGGCCCAACCAGGACCACCTCGTTTCAGGATGCAGTGCCGAAGGAGAATGTGGCCCTTGATATGAAGTTATGAAGAATGTCAACGATGTAATAGCAGGTCATTCACCCAAGCATTAGCCCTCTGAGCAGAGTCCTGGCAACTGAATCAGTGGAATGCCCCCAGAGCTGGCCTTCCAGCATATTCAAACCTGAAACACCCGTTCTTAAACTACCCTGAGAGTCCAGCATCAAGTTTGATCACCTATGGGGAAACTCTAGGCAGGAGCTCACTAAGCTGGTGGATGTTGTTTTTAATAACAACAACATTAATACTTTTTTCAAAGAAATTAGCTGCTTGGTTTCTTATCTAAGGAAGAAGTAAAGGCCCCAGAATATCAATTTGCTCAAGTCAGCAGCCAGGGTCTTGTTCGGGGAAATGTTCATCGCAGGCTTACCTTGATGTAATCGTAGGGGCAGGATACCTCAGGATGGTCTTCAATGTCAAAAATGTCCTCAAATTGCAGGCTGACCATGAAGCCCTCCTCTAGCTCGATGGCGTAGAAGCATTCAGAGCTCTTGGGATAAGGGTTGGGGAAGTCTGGGCTGGTGATCACGCCGGTCCTCTGGGTAAAGAGGTTGTCGCTGCATTCCACTGTGGGAAAGGTACCAGAGCAAGATGACACACCACAGCCATCTTTCCTTACCTGCTACTCTATCTGGTTTTCCCAGTGGTCTCAGGAAATCAGCCCGGATGGAATCAATGCTACAGTTTACATATATGAAATATGGAAAAGTGAGGGGAAATGATTTGTCCACAGTCATACATGCACTTATTCATGTTCACACTCAAGACTCAGACTCAGGCCTTCTGGCTCTCTCTCCGGGGCACCTCTTTTTTTTCTTTTTCAAAAGGAAAAGTTTTATTGCCTGCGCAGGGACCATCAGCCCTCTTTGAGAGGAGACTGAGCGGTGGCCTGTCTAATTTTCCAAAGGATTTTATACTTTTGCAATGTGCAGGTGTGCAAGCAAGCAGAGTACAGAAGCAGGATAGTGCGGCTAGCCCTTCTTAGTCGAACAATAACTGCTCTTAGTTCTTCCGAGCCTCCTGAACATACAAGTCCGTTGTGCTTGTCAGCACAGCCTGCCTCCCTAATATTAGCTAGTTTATTTATAGTTGATAGCTAGTTCATTGATAGTTTATAATGGCTTCTGTCAGCTCAAAATGGCTTCACTCGTGTTAAGGCTATTTAAGCTTTCCCTAGAGCTACTACACTCATAAACTCAAATTCCCAACGCTGTGATTAGCTGCGGTGTGTCTTTGCTCTGCCCCAGACTCCGCCGAATCCTTATGTTATTGTTGTTTTTGTCTGGGAGCCTGGCGTGGATTCCGACGTGGAACAACGCTATGCGGAACAGAACCAAGCGCCATCCTCACCATGATGGTTAGTCTGAGCCCACGGTGGAAGCGGCAATTGCTTTGAAGGTCTTCTTTTTTCCACTGACCTCTTACTCCACCAAACTGGGTGTCCTTCTCCAGGGACTGGTCTCTCCCGATAACACGTCCGAAGTACTGAAAGTCTCACCGTCCTTGCTTAGAAGAAGCCTTCTGGCAGTGCTTCCTGGGCACACCTCATAGAATTCTCTCTCCTTTCAAGAGGGGCTTTAGCTTGTCGGCTTGTTCACAAGTGCCGTTTCTATAAGGTCCTCACGACAGCTAGGAAAATGGAGCTGGCACCCCGGGTTGTTCGTTGCTGTCATGTGGGAAACGGGGAACCAGGAAGACATGTGGACATATTTCAGGAGTCTGGGAGGCGGACTCTGATGGAGGGAGGCCTTCATGCTTGTGAGTTGGAGATGCACCCCAGTCAATTTCTTCTAACTAAAAGTTATTCCCCACAATGCCCTTCCCCCACATAATAATGCCTTCTTTAGATGCTTCCGACAAGCTCATGGCTCCTACTATGCACTTCTCCGGAGCACCTCTTTATCTGGTGTGATGCTTTGTCTCATCAGATTCTCTGATACTAGTCGGGGGTGATGAAAGAATGAAAACGGAAAGAGAGAGAGAGAGAGAGAGAGAGAGAAAGCAAGAGAACTTGCTGTCGCTCTCCTTGTCTTCCCTTTGGACTAAGGTGTTTTGTGCATTATGAAAATTTAAGGAGCCATAGAAAAGAAGAAACTGTTGTGTGAGGCATAGTTCAGAGTTCAGAGAGAGAAGACTGGGGAACCCAGCTTTTTCCTTGAACTTGAACAAGCTAATGACCTATAGTAGGAGAGGAGATGAGGCTCAGGGACAAAAATGGGCCACTTGGCCAGATATTTTTGTTCTCATGTTGTTCTTTGGTCACTTGAGCCCAGGATCACAGCTAGGAGGGAATTCTAGCATCTTCATCCCCAAGGCATCTCAGGTCTATATCTATGAATTGCATTTTAATTATTGCTATGCCTTATACTTATGGGCTCTCTCTAATCCCTTTTGGAAGATGTGCACCTAAGGTAGTATATGGAATTATCCCTAGGTCCTACCTCGGCAGGTCCTGTTGTCCGTGTGGAGGAGGTAGCCAAAGCGGCAGGAACAGTAGTACCCACCAATGTAGTTATGGCAGTAGTGGTCACAGGCCAGCTCCTCATCCTCCCTCTCAGTGCACTCGTCCACATCTGCAGGGTAAGTAGAATCCCCCAGTCATTAATACGCACGACGATGAAAACAGTCAACAGTTATAGACGCTGACCATGGCATGGCCACTGCGCTGGGAAATATATAGATTCTTGTATTGATTTCTCACATAAAGCCCAAGGGCAGCAATTGTCTCAATTTTGCAAGTGGAGAAACTAGAGCTAGTGAAGGTAAGGCAACTAACCCAAAGTCGTAGAGAAGCAGGTTTGAACCCAAGCTACTATGGTACCACTATGCCCTAACAGCTCTAAGGATAGCTGTGTGCTCAAAGGTACTGCCACTATCCCCATGCGAAATGATAAGCCACAGATACAGAGGAATTAAGTAATTGATTCAAAGTTACACAGGTAGGTAGTACATGGCCGAGTTAGAATTCAAATCTCAGTGGGTTCACTCCTGAGTCTGGGCTCTTCACAACTACTCCATGATCCCTTTCTCTCTATTTCTAAGTGCTTAATAGGTGCCAGTCTTATCCTTGGCATTGGGGAAACAAAGATAAAAAGGCACATCTTCTCTCTTTTTTTTTTTTTGGCTTTTTAAAGAAAGTCATTTTATTGGGGGCTCATACAACTCTTATCACAATCCATACATCAATTGAATCAGGCATGTTTGTACATATGTTGCCCTCATTCTTTTCTAGACTTTGTTTGGCTTTTAATCATACTGCTATTACATTTTTTACTGGCACATAATTCACATAACATACAATTCATCAGCTCTCTCATTTAGAAGGATTGTGCAAACATCACCACAATCAAGTTTAAAACATTTTCCTCTTTTTTGTAGTCATTGTTGTTAGTTCCCCATGTCCCCTCAAGCTCTCTTGACACATTCCTAGGTAAGTTCTATAGAGATACCATCTCTATAGATTTCATAAACACATTTGGATATGAATTTTATATGCAGAAAAGCCATTAAAAAACACCCCAAGACACAAAGAAGCCATCAGCAATGACAAAATCAAACCAGAAAAATCTCAGTTGAAAAGAAAGCAGCAAATATTAAAAACTAGAACAAATTAAAAATTGACCCAAAGGATGATCAAATGATAAAGTGTTACAGATTAACCTATCTGCATCTGCTATAATTAAGTGTAAATGCTCTCTGTCTGATAGCAAGGCTGTTCACATCCTTGGACTATGGACAGAGGGCATTTACCTGAAGCTTCATTCACACGAGGACCCTGAAAAAAAAATCCATTTGCAAGGCACATCTTCTCAAACCCAATTTTTAAAATCTGCAACCATTTTGAACATCTTTCTCCAAAGAAAATATAGAGTATCTCAAAACAAGATGCTCGACATCATTAAGGGTCAGAGAAATGCAAATTAAAATGACCATGAGGTGCCACGACCCCAAACAAATCAAACCAAACTGACTGCCTTTGAGTTGATGTGGACTCATCGCATCCGTAGAGGACAGACAGCACTTCCCTGTGACTTTCTGAGACTGCAGCTCTTTGGGGGAGCAGAAAGCCCTGTCTTTCTCTGGTGGCGTGGCTCGTGGTTTTGAACTTTGACCACTATGCCACCAGTGGTACCACTGCACATCCACCAAAATGGCTAAATATTGAAACAACGTGTGTTGTAGAGAAATCAGAACTCTCTTGCACTGGTGGTGGGATAAAAATGGTATGAACACTTAGAGAAAGGTCAATAATTTCTTCAGAAATGAAATGCTCCAATATACTTACCAGAGAGGACCATTCATTCGCTTTCATCACATCACGATTCACTGCTACACACTCTTCAAGACTGGGGTCAACTTCAAGAGCTAGCTTACCCACAATAGTGTGTATTGTGCTTCCAGTGGAAATGAAATCATATGTTCCCCAAAAAGACTCATGCAAAAAGGCTCATAGCCACTGTGTTCACGATCGCTTCAAAATGGAAGGACCATAGCCATTGATCAATGGGAAAATGGATAATCAAATTTTAGTAAATTAATACAATGGAAAAATTACTCTGCCCGGAAAATGAGTCAAGTGTTGATAATTACAATGCCGCGGATAAAAGGCAATATACTGCATTACTCCCAATGCATTTCCTCTGTGTTCATTTACATGAAACTAGAAGATTAGCACAACGAATCTTTATTGACTACCATCGAGTCAAGAGCAGCCCTTGGGATGAGTAGAATTGGCTCTTTGGAGTTCCAAAGCTGTATATCTTTATGGAAACAGAAAGTTTTCTCTTTCTCCTGAGGAGTGACTGTGGGTTCAAACTGCTGACCTATGGCCCACATTCCATGTCGTTTTGGGATTTAGTGAACAAATATTGAACTCTAGTTAATGATGCACATAAGTATTTAGAAGGAAGTGCACGGATAGAGGGGTCAATGGACAGAGACGGGGTAAATAGAGGACAGGAGAAATAAATGGGAGCATCCACCTGGTGAGTGTTCAGCTGTCATCAGTTCTCATAGTGCTGGAAAAAAGGAGGCAATTCTGGCCCTTTAGAGGAGATCTAAGCAGAGTCAGGACACTGAGGTGTCAAAGCCATTTGCCTCTGCATTTCCCCTCACAACTTATAAGCATCGTTGCACACTGGACCCTCCAACAACTCTGCGAGGAGGCAAGGACCCATGGATTTAGTCTTACACCACATAGAAAAGAATACCTTTTAAGACCAGATAAATGTCTGGCCCAAGCTCATACAGCGAGTCACAGCAGGACCTTTTAGCCGGGACCCTCTTCCCAGCTCTGCCTCTCCTTCTCAACAGCACGCTCCTGCTCAGCAACAAGTTCGTGCTAAAAGTCCACGGTGATGGCAGGGAGGGAGGGGGAGACTGTGTCTCTATTGGAGAAGTAAAGGACAGGACCTCTGAGCCGTGGTGAGTTTTGATCTGATCTTGAAGAATTTGTCGAACGGAGTCAAGATGTGATCAAAGTAGAGTGCAAAAAATATCTAGACACTGGACAGATTCTTCAAGGAGAGGTGGTGGGAGAGCTCAGAGCAAATGTGGGGAGTAAAGAGTGTTTTAGTCGGGCTGGAAAGTAGCAGGATTTTTGTTTTTGAAGAGAGGTATAAATAGCTAACTTGGCAAAGAGGCTGAGCCTGGATTGTGGAGGACTTTGAGTGACAAGTGAAGAAGCACAGAGCTTGGAACTGGAATGGCAGAGCCTGGAGGGGAGGGATCATGGAGAGGTGCAGTGACTAAAGACTCTAATGGACAACTGCCTTCTTCCCAGCTCTTTACTAGAGAAAGAGAGAGGTGAGGAGAGGGTAGTAAAAGTGGGGAGAGGAGGAAGGCACGAGGAAGAGGAGGAGAGAGCAATCTTTAGAGAGAGAGAGGGACAAAGTACCCACTTCTAACTTACCCACAGCCATGTAGTGCGCATCAAAGCCCGTGAACCGTTCCTCATTGGAGAAATCTGATCGGAAAGTGATGGACATGAAGGAGCCAGGGGAGAGGACTGGTTCTTGGCCAGGGGTCTGCTCTGTGTCCGTGGTCTCCCTGCCACAGAAGCTCACCAACACCTGGTCTTCAGTTTCTACCTTTGGAATCAAAGGGAAAGGGAACAAGGTGAATAGCTTCCTGAGAGGGCTTCGTCTCCAAGACCGAAATGGATGGTGGCTGCTCATGAGTCCCACAGGCAGCTTGGGAAACCCAAAGAAAGGGGGTTGGGGATTTGAAGACACATTACAGGTTAAGTCAATGCCACCCTCGGTCACGATTTCACTTAATTTTTTTAGTACCATCATAAGTGCCTTGACATTTTTCATTCTTGTTGACTGTCGGTTGGTTTCTCTGTTGGAAATAATTCAATGCTAAAACGACGTAGAAGTTAGATAGCTTCAGAGATGGGCTCCATGTCATGGTTAGGTGTCGCAGACCCAGTTCTAGCACAGAAGGACCCCACGTACAATGGAATGGAGCACCTCCCATTCCTATACAGTCCTCACAACTGTCATGTTTGACCCCATTGCTGCAATTCCTCTGGTTGAGAGTCTTTCTCCTTTTCCTGAACCCTTAATTTTACCAGAACAATGTTTTTTTTTTTCCTCCAGGAATTGTTTTTTCCTGATATCATCGAGTCCAAAATATATGAGACTTTGTCTCACCATCCTTACTTCCAATGAGCATTCTGGCTGTACTTTTTCCAAGGCAGATTTGTTTGCTCTTTTGGCACTTTATAGTACCTTTGATGATCTTCACCAACGTAATCACGCAAATGCACCAATTCTTTTGTGATCTTCCTTATTGTGATGGTTAGGTTTATTGTGCCAATGAGGGCAAAGAGATAAAGGGCTCTGAAGGCCTGCCCCCATCTCTCTTGCTCTCTGGTTGATCAATGTGCTGGAGTGTGATGCTGCTTTAGCTACTTCTCTGCCTCAACCTGTAAGCTATACTACCCTTGGGCCAGGCCAACCTGTGGATCGTGTCACTAGAACTTGAGGCTCTTTTGAGACCTACTTCACCATGCTGCTGGTGCATACATCGCTTGAGCTTGAGGCTGGTGGGTTCTGTTGTCTTGCATTGCTTGAGATCAATATCCCATCCCGGTCTGCTTCGCTAAGCCCCTTAGCTAAAGACTTTTGCTGGCCCACCCTGCTGTTTGCTGCCTGAAGACAAACTCTGCCTGCCTCGCTCCAGGGAGGACTCAGCTATCTGCTTCCTTGACCTTGGACCCGGCAGCCCAAGAGTTCCAATATATTTACTGTTCTATGAAAGTGAGTTGAACTGAGAGCCCTCTGTACTGCAGTGTGGACTAATTAGCTGTTGTATTCCTTCTTGCTGTATAGACCTATGCTCTTAAATATATATAATCATAAGTGCCGTGATTTTGTTTCTCGAGAGAACCCTGCCAAACACACTTATTCATTGTCCAATTTTCACATGATTCTGAGGCGATTGTCAATACGAGAGTTGGCGTCAGGTGCATCTTCTTCTTCAAAGTAACATATTTTGCTCTCCCAAACTTTAAAGAAGTCTTGTGCAGAAGATTTGCTGAATGCAAGATATTATTTGATTTCTTTGCTGCTTCCATGACTGTTGATTTTGGACCTAAGTAAAATGAAATCCTTGACAACTTCAATCTTTTCTCCATTTATCTTGATGTTGTCCATTGGTCCAGTTGTAAGGAATCTTGTTTTCCTTATAGTGAGTTGCAATCCATACTGATAGCTGCAGTCTTTGATTTTCATCAGCAAGTACTTCAAGTGCTTTTCATGGTCAGCAAGCAAGGTTGTGCCCTTCTGCATATCATAGGTTGTTAATGAGCCTTCCTCCAACCCTAATGCTGTATTGTTCTTCATATAGTTTAGCTTCTTGAATTACTTGCTCAGCATTGTGTTTGAGTAAGTATGGTGAAAGGATATGACCCTGACACACAACATTCTTGATTTTAAACCATGCAGTATTTTCCTGTTGTGTTAGAACGACTGCCTCTTGGCCTATGTTCAGGTTCTGCATGAGCACAGGTAAGTGCTCTGGAATTCCCAGTCTTGGCAATGTTATCCATAGTTTGTTATGATACATACAGCTGCATAATTTTGCATAGTCAATAAAATGAAAGTTGTTCTTTCTGGCATTCTCTGCTTTAGGTCAAGGCCCATATGATAGCAGCAATGATATTCTTATTTCCACATCCTTTTCTGAATCTTAGGATGAAGATTGGGCTTTCTGTTCTCATAAAGAGCTACAATGTAGGAAACCCCAGGGAGCAGTTCTACCCTGTCCTGTAGGGTCACTGTGATTCAGCATTGACTCAATGGCAGTGAGTTTAGCTTTGCCTTTGGTTTCTGCAACTCTGACTTGAATTTCGGGCAGCTCCCTGTGGATGTTCTGTTGTGGCTTTAAAAAAATTATCATCAACAAAATCTTATTTGTATGTGATATTAATGATGTTGTTAAATGATTTTTGAACTCTTTGGGGTTGACTCTCTTTGGAATGGGCACACTTCTGAATCTCTTCCATTCATTCGGCCAAATAGCTGTCAATGCAATTTCTTGGCATAGACTAGTTTATGCTTTCGGTACTGCATTAGCTTATTGCAAGATGTGTTAGTCCAGGTAGACTAGAGAAACAAATCCAGAGACACTCATATGTATGTAAGAGAGAGCTTTACATCAAAGAGTAATTATATATTACAAAAACATCCCAGGCCAGTCTAGATCAAGTCCATAAATCTGTTATTAGCCCATATGTCTGATACCAGTCTATAAATTCCTCTTCAAACTCACAAAACACATGCAATAACGCCAAAGGCAGGAAGATCATAGACTAGTGGCTGGCAAGTCTTGTGGATCCAGTGGTGATGGAAGGATCTCAGCACTGAGATCCTTGTGTCCTCCAGCTCCAGGACTCTGGGTCCATATGGCTTGTCAACAGGAATGTCTAGCAGGGAGAGTGGGTGTCCTGCCTCCTGGGAGGAAGACAGGAGTTCCCAGAATCCTCAGGAGAAGGCCATGCCCATACAGAGGTCGCATTGGCCATGACCTGATTGACAGGCTAGACTCCACCCCTTCACTCAAGTTGATAGTAGATTATGTAACTGACAAACAAGACTTCTGTTGGCATCCCATCAGTTTCTGGAGCCCTGTTTTTGGAGAATGTCTTCAGGGCATCTTGAATTTGAATACCACTGACTTTCCAGCATGTCACCCTTTGAAATGGTGGAATGTCAACCATTTCTTTTGACACAATGACTCTGCGTATTCCTTCCGTCTTCTTTTGATACTTCCTGCATTATTTACTATTTTGCTCATGTAATCCTTCAATATAGCAACTTGAGGCTTGAATTTTTTTCTTTCTTCAAGAATTTCAACTCAAATTATGCCGACTATCTTCTTGCTTTTTGGTTTCCTAGCTCAAGGTCTGTGCACCTAGGCTGATGTAGTTTCATTATGGGCTCCATATTCAATAGCAACTTATCATATTTCTAAAGACAAGAGGCTATATTCACAATAACAATTCCTCATTGAGTATCCACTGTGCCTGTCCCTTAGCAGAATTATAGTGATGAGAAAGAAGTAAGACATATTCCTGTTCACAGGGAGGCAGTATTCAGTTGAGGAAAAAAACACATGAACAGAGCAGAGTGCCATGGTGTGACAAGCACTGTGAAGGATGCGCTTTAAAGCTCTCACAAGGATGTAAGTTGTAGGAGTTTCCAAATCAAACACACTGTCATTGAGTAGTTTCTGAGTCATAGCAACCCTACAGGACAGAGCAGAACTGCCTTTGTGGATTTCTGAAATGGTTTTTTTTTTAAATAGCACAGGAGGACATCAGGTACATGCAGATGGCAGTCCAGGGGTCACACCAGTCCCTTTCATCCTTAGGAAGAGAACTCTACTTTGTGGAACCTGGGAAACTTTGGGTGCTTGAATTGAGGTCAGAGCTGGAGTCAAGGCCTTGGCTGGAGCATCAGCCTTGCTTTGTGCCTTGGTCTTGGTCTTGACTTGGGCTGGAAGAGCCTCAGATCCTTGGCAATACATGTCCTAGCCCACCAAGCTTGGGGTGGGCCCTGTAGGCTAGTTGACTGAGCTTGTAGTTGACGCCCATTGTAATCTTAGCCTTGACCTACTTGGGCTTCACAAGACTCTTGATAGTCTTGGCACGAGTATCCTTGGCCTTGTTGGCCTGAATTTTATTCAGGCCTTTCTTGTTGTTCTTCTTGGCAAAACACATGTTCCTCAAGAACTTGGGGTCCATCCCATTCAGAGATCCATATCACTGAGATCAGAGTCTCTTGATGCCATTTCTGTGCCATTTCTGGGATTGGATGTGTGAGTGGTTCTTGGAGTTGGCCATGTCTGCACTGATACTTGCTACTCCAGAGTGCCAGAGACCAAGAGTAAGAGAGCTATAGCTGTAACTCTTTATGGGAGTACAAAGTCTCCTCTTTCTCTCGCAGTGTGGCTCTGGTTTTGCACTGCTGACCTTCCAGTTAGCATCTCAACAAACAACCCACTATGCAACCAAGGCTTTCAAGTTGTAGGAGGGCAGGGCTTTATTTTCCTTGCTTGGTTTATAGAACAGTACCTGATATATAGTACACACCCAATAAATGTTTGTTGTCAAGAACTAAAAGTACAAGACCTTCTGAGAACAACGAGGAGCCTGGGCATTTGTGGAGAGTACAGGAAAACACCTACTTGCAAGGACAGGTTGAAATTTCATGATGGTTGACATTGATGTCAAAATACATGGCCAGAAGTGATTCTATGGCAAAATGCATGCCATAGAAAATTTTAAACAAGGAAGTCATGTAATCAGTAGTGTACTTAATAGGTTGCCCAAGTAGCATAGATTACTGATATCCTCCAGAAAGTATCTGTGTATTTGCTAAGACACGCAAACTGCACCCATTTGCTAGAATAATTCCTGTTTTGGAAGAGCCAGAAACCAAAGGAAAAATCCTATCCTCGTCATCTATAGCTAATTGAATGTGGGTTGGGTTTGGGAAGCACAGACTAGTAACTGGTTGGAATATTTATTTGACCATTAGTACTTGATCTGCCCTTCGTCTTAGATAGAGCTCTACCATCTTACACCTACACCAGTCCTTGGGAGTGTGGATAGCACGAGAGATGCACGAATGAGAGACTCTCTTACCAAGACTGTTTTCTGTTGTCTTTCAAAGTCGTTAAATCAGAATATACAAAGGCTGCCTATCTCTAGGAGTTTTTAATGGATTCATTGTTTTGTTCATTAGCTTAGTGTGTCAAAAGTATTCTTGACATTTGATACTTCTGAAATTAATGGTTTATTTATTTAAAATAAGTGGGCGTATGAAAGAAAAACAATTTCCACTGGCAACAACACACAAGGACAATTAATCATTAACTTTGGGAAAGAAAGTGTAAACAGAAGATGAGATCATGGCTTTGCTATTTATTCCTCATTGCTGTAGATGATAGCTGAACTCGCAGGATCCTAATAACTGTATAATGTGCCCTTTAGCACAGGATATTAGACTGTGCTGTGTAGCTTGTCCTCTGTTGAATGTCCCAGCCTATAATGTTTCCAGAATGTGTATGTTTTTCATTTCTTTTTAATAGCGAGGAAAACAAATTTTATTTGGTATATGTTGTGAAGAGAAAAGAGAGGTGAGAAATGGACTTACACATCATCAATGCTATGTCTACCCTAGTTTTAAGAACAATACAAGCCCAACAATATATGTACAAAAGTCAATGGAGGTTTGATTCTTCTATAGATAAACTAATTCTTAGTCATTGCATTTCTAAAGATCACTGATAACACCTTTTCCCCACAGACTATTTTATGAGGCGCTAATCCAGGCATCATACCATCCGATAGCTCAGTCACACCAAGCATTAGTGCACAATTTCTACCAATGCTCATGTTTTCATTATGGAGTGTTTTATTTTGTATTTATCAGCTGATTAGTTGTACTTTCATTTGCTTATTTCTGCTCATGTTGTGGAATAGAAACAATTTAATGGTTCTTATTAGAGCTTAATACAAAAGTACTAGTAGATTTAGAGCGAGGCTCTGGGGGAGGCATTCTTCCTTCCCTTGTTTGCGGTTGTCGTGCGGTTGCATGACCGTCAGTGGCTCACTGTTGTGAGCTCTGCTTTGGAGCAGTGTACAGGCTGAACTTGGCCGTGAGAGGTCCTGGGTCTGATTCCTTGTCCTCCTGTACACTGCCATCTAGCCACACCCTGTCTAACTCTCAGCGGCCCACCTGCAAAATTGGGATTTGAACTAATTGAGTTCTAGACACCCTTCTAACTTATTAGCAAAATAACAACAGTTCATCCTAAAGATACATTAAATAAACCAAAGTATGAGATGGTGAACAGGAGTTTCAACAAACTCAGATTACTGCCTGCTGTTGAACATGAACCTGTTTGTTGTCTATAACAATATAACACCGAGTACGTTATGTATGACTCATCATGCTTTGAGCATTAACACTTTGAATCCCAGTAACTTCCTTCCTGGAACTTCCTTTGGGCCCCCCCTCGGACCCCGACCCCCCTTGGGTTTGATGGTGCCAACAGCAGCATGAATGCTTTGAAGTGAAACTAACTGAGGCAAATTGGATTGCGGGTAAGGCCTCCTGAGAGGCTGTGATAGTTTCCTTTCTTGTAACTTCTGGGATTAAGAACTATGTCACGATGACAGTAAAAATATCATCGCCTGCACAGTCACACTATCCCAGAGACCAGGAGCGTGTGCCCCATGTGGACCCACGGGGCTATCTGAGCCATGGACACGTTTAGAAGCAGGGAAGAAGCTAGCAAACTGAGGCCCGGGGGATTCCGCCTGCAGCCCAGAATAGAATCCTGGAATATTAGAGAGACCTTTAAAAAGCTATTTTAATCCCTCTCCTCCTGGAGAAAGTTGAGGCCCAGGGAGAGGAAGTGATTTGCTGGTGAGTAGAAAGATCACCGCGAGTATCCTCTGATAGCAAATTTTCCCTGGAACTACTCTGACCCTCGGAAAGGGAACCCGCCAACCCAAAGAGTGCATGACCAAAGACAGGGGCACTCGGCCAAACGTTGTTTTGTTTTTTTTAAGATCAAGGCCCTCTTGAATCCTTATCTCTCTCGCGTGCATGGACTGTCTCCCAGAGAGGATGTAGCTTAGTGACAGCTCCAGTCGTACCCTAAACAGAGGGGTCACTGGCCGTAGTTAATATTTGCAGCCCTTTCTGGGGATCGTCAAGTTCTATAATGATCACGTTTCCCTCGATACAGGGAGTGATTAAGCTCTGGCTTTTTTGGACTGCCCCATTTCGGGGGCCATCGTGCCAACAGAATAGAGGGAAAAGCCGTATCAAATGTAGACACGAGGTTCATAATGATAGAAGTTGGGGATCACAGACTCTTCAATGGTCTCTTAATGTTCTTTCTTAATTTAGGCTGTTTTTTTGTTTGGGGTTTTGTTTTTGGCAACATGTCCTCACTTTTTTCCCTTCCAAGTTCATTCAATAACTATTTATATACAAAGTTCTAGCTGAACTATATGCAGGCGGTGCCAAAGGCACATCTGTTTCATGAGCTGAATAAACGAATCTCCTGCCTCAGGGAGGTTGAAATTTAAGAGGAGAATTAGATAAGTACTCAAATGTGTGCAGTATTGTCAGAGTATGTAATTGCTATCAAAGACAGGAAGCCCCAGGGGTTTAATGAAGGGGAAATTTACATTCTGCTGGAGGGGAATCAGAAAATAATTAGCAAAGAGGAGGTCTTTTGGGCTGAGGAATGAAAAGTGGCCAGGGTTTAGGTAGGGGGACCGTTTGGGTACAGGGTTGGGGAATTGTAGGAAGACCAGGTAGGCCGAAGGCATAGCAAAGCCCTGTTCGATTCACTCAGTAGTCCCTATGTCGCACAAAGAATTAATGCTGCTGATAGAAAGGAAGGGGGTGGGGG
>NW_022111307.1:4928281-4960768 GCF_000313985.2 Echinops telfairi | reverse complement strand
GAATACACCCTTAGCAAGAAGTCACACCACCTTTTCATAATTAGCTTTAAAGATGGGAAACTTGTTTTATCCCAAGATAGATCAGATAATTTTGAGTCGTCAATCATTTAGAAAAGTCTGACCTTGACCTCCTATCTAGGAATATAAACTAAGAGGAAAAGTTCCAAGTATAGGAAAAGCTTTTATGAACAAAGGTATTTATAGCAGTCAGTTTTAAGAGTAGAATTTTAGATACACAATGAAAATTCAATTATAGGGACTAGTTCAATTAATCTCACCTTTATACAGATTAGGTAAGCATTAACATATTCATAGAGAATTTACAATGAAGTGGAAACATCCATAGTTGATTATATTAAGTGAAAAGGCAGGGGAAATATATAATTGCAACTATGTTTACAAAGCTGCATATTGAGCCTGTGCTGGAGAGTCCATTCTGACTCATAGTGACCCTGGGGTTCCAAAGCTGTAAATACAAGAAGGACAGTGCCTTAGCTGGCTACTGCAGAGCTGCTGGGGTGGATTTGAACTGGTGACCTTATGAGTAGCAGGCCATTGCTTAACCTACTGCATCACAATAAAAAGCAGAAGAAAGTAGAGCTAACTCCCAACAAAAGCTGGAATCCCTGATGGGTACAAATGCTCAAGGTCTTCCTGTACTAACTGAAAGACTGGGATAGTAAGTCTCCTCAGAGGCTCCTCAGAAGAATGGCCTGGCAATCAAGAGGCCTGATGATCTCCTTCTATAAGACCACTCGCTGAAAGCCCTTTGATCCATGGGACTTCTAGGAGTCAAAGTTGCCTTGATGGGAACTGGCAACTGGTGGCTAATAATGTTTGGTGGCATGACAGTAATTTCCCCCCTCTGTTTATATTGATTTTTTCCCCTTTGGACAACTTGCGCCCAAAGTCTCTTTCCGCTAGCTTTACCCCTGGTACAAAATCAGCCAGTGTAGACCCACAACCAGAGCACAAAGAGGAGGCCAACTAACCCAGTCTCGATGCTCGGGGTTCCCTTCCAATCCTTCTCTCTCCGACCCGCTACCTCCTTATAGGACACGGTGTGCACCTCCACACTCTGCTACCTTCTCTGCTTCTTCTAGTCTGCAGGCATCAACAGAGCTGAAAATGACATTAACACTCTTCTTCCGTTCAATATAAACAACACCAGGCAATACAATGAAAATGCAGCACTGGTAAAACAAGCAAGAAAGGCAGCATAACTACAATTTACATACAGCATTGTATGCCAAGGGAGAGTTTTTGTGAACGGGAGGTCTGGAGGGTGAAGTATAAGAGGATGTTTGAGGGGAGACAGAGGAGATTCCCATAGACTTTGGCCCGAGGAGAGAGAGGAGAGAGAGCGAGAGAGAGAGAGTATGTGTGTAGCCGGGGGTGGGGAGAGAAGTGGAGGGGGGAGAGTGGGAAGAGAGATTGATTAGTAGTAATGGGAGAGATTACAAGAGTCTGAAAGCAAAAAAGAGATAAGCAAAGGTGCTTCAAAAAGTTAGTGCCAAAAATGTATCGTCTTTGAATTCTGTATTTCTATGAACTCTCTGAAGTTCTCATACACAGAGAGGCTATTTAATAAGGGGAACTTTAAGAGCATCTCTACCCTTTTGTGATTTCTCCAAAAGATTGAATCAAATTGTGAGACTTGCTGTATACACACACACACACACATATATATATATATATTTGAGAAACATATATATATCCCAGTTTTCTGTTTCTTTACTTGCAATCCCTGACTGAGACTGGATCGTGGGGATTGGGGTGGGGCATCGTCTTTTCTGGGTTTTACATGAGTCTTCACCAATTAGTAGCTGTTTGCAATTACTTGAATTGGTCAGCTTTCTCATCCGTAAAATATTCAAAATAATAGCATGCATATCACAGGATTGTTGTGAATATGACACGAGTTACTACATGGAAATCACTCTCAGAAAATCAGTGAGATAAAGTGAACTGTGGAAATCCACTCACCTGAGACCACACCTTCCAGGGCTCCCAGCTGTGACGGGAATAAGTGACTTCCAGAGTCTGAGGAATTAAGGAATGGAAGTGTCCCTGGATAACCTGTGATTTCCAGGTTTCACCTCTCTTATCTGAAACTCAAAGAAGAATCCTGAAAGAGCCCGCAGTCCAGCCTGCTTATTGGTCCGTGTCTTTTGAGGGGTGTTTGGCTCTCTGCACTTTACTAAGGCTCCTAACAGCAGGAATGAGATGGCCGGAAGGCAGGCAAAGGATCGCGTCCTTATTTTCTTGGTGAAGACCCGAGTAATACAAGTCATCATTATCGGCAAGAGGACAGGAATCCCTTTATAGTTGGGGCTTCAAATGGTTTTTCCAGGTGTGTGCATTTGGGTTGATGCTGTAAAGGCAGCCCTGGGCTCGCTCCGTTGGAATCCACTCAATGGCAGTGGGTTGGCTTTGGGGTTTGTAATCAGAGTAAAGACCTCCTAACAGAACCAGGCAAGCTCTTAATAAGGTATTGTGTACATGGAAATGCCCAATACCATAAAAAGTATGAGGTCCCAAGAAAAGCTGGCAGGTCTTAGGAAACTTAAGAATTCCACTGCTGCCAGGAAGGATTGTATATTTGCGGGATGGTCTCCCAGCAGCATAGGCCAGGGGAGAAGAAAGAGCTGCCTGGGGAGGGGGCTCTGCCTCAAGCCCAGGGAGCAGGCATCCCGCAGGTGGGAAGCTGGCAGTGCCCACCATCTCAGGGGAAGAGGGGTAGGAGTGGGGGGTGGGGGACAGTGTGGGAATCCTGGATGGGTTGGGAGGGTCAGGGCAAGATTAACACTTTATTTGGCTTGTGAATGGCTCAGACTCCTCCATCCGCCCCTTTTGGGACTTTGGAGCTGGACTCATTCACATGCAAATCCCTCTGTAACTGTGAGGCTGGACCCCAAACCCTGCAGGGTAGGAAAATCGCTCAAGGACTGAAGAACACAAAGGGTCCTTGTATTCTTCCAGCCTCATTCAAGGTGTGTGAGCCTCACGTAGGGGGGGTGGGGGGTGGGGGCTATGAGGGGGGTGGTCGGTTGTGTTTAGACAAGCTCTGTGTGGTGCCAAGGGTTGGCAAGCCTGGCTGTTAATCAAAAGGTTCTTAGTTCAAATCCACCCAAGGGGGCTTTGAAAAAAACAAACACAACAAAACAGCGCCTGGCACTCTTCTTCCAAAAATTCAGTCTTGAAAACCCTACGGAGCACAGTTCTACTCTGACCCTCAGGGGATTGGCGCCAGCTCGACAGCACCTCGTTGGTTTTGGAGCTTCTGGGAGAAGTCATGGGGAGGATTTCCCAGAAGGTGTAAGCTGGCATGTCTGTGACTGTCTAGGATCTGCCCACCCCTGGCTTCACTTACACCCTTAAATCTTGACTTGGGAATCCTTCCAGAGCACTTACTAGCAAGGGCTATGAAACAGGCAACCGGAGTTCTAGTTACCTCTCTACCCCTCGTTCATTTGCTGTGTGTCGCTTTAACCTCTCCACCAAGTGGTGGGCTGGAGTCAAATCCAACTAAGACCCAGGGCTACTGAGTTGATTCTGACCCCTAGCAGCCCTATGGGACAGAGTCGAACTGCTCTGTAAGGCTTCCCAAGACTGGCTCTTTCTAAGAACAGAATGCCTCATCTTTCTCCTGGGGAGCAGCTGGTGGGTCCCAGCTACTGACCTTGGAGGTGGCACCCCAATGGTTAAGCTGCTGTGCCATCGGGGTTCCAGCAAGAACAAATTTTCAAATTTGGGGGGCATTCTGCAACCCTGTTGTTAAACACAGCTTAGCTATCATTAAAAATTAAGTTTCATAAATTCATAATTAGATCAATTCTATTTTTTTGAAATCATACAAAATCCATCCCTTTCTCATTATTTTTATGTTTTATTATGATTTGTGCTTTTGAGTTTGGGACTGCCTATTAGAGCTGAATGGTGAATGGTGCTTTTCCCAGCTCTGTGCTCAGTGACATCAGTAGGGTGACTTGATACATCATGATGCAAAGTAATGAGAACTTTCTAACTATAACCAAACATTTTGCGGGAATGAATTGCTGGGCTTGGGGTCAGGACTATGGTGTCTGGGACACCAAGGTCAATTGGCAAGGTAATTCACAAAGACAACATCCTACTTGGTGAGCAACAACTGGGTATAAAGGCAGCTTGTACATTTTGTGCTGGTTTATCAGCATTCCGGAAGGACCCTATTTCCCAGCACCCCCTGCTGCTCTGGCTCTATCCTCCTTGCTTCCCACCCGTGTGTTGGTACCTGTCTGTCTTCATCTCCCATTTGTATCACCGGTCCTCTGCTCAGTGATCCTGCCCTTCCCGCTGTTCTTTAAACACACCCAGCACGCCTCCACCCGAGGGCCTTCGCATGTTCTGTTCCCTCTGGTCAGAGTGCTTTTCCCACAGAAAATGACACGGTGAACTTTGTCTTCTTGAAATCTTTGTTTAAATGTAATCTTCCAAGTAAGGCCTGATCACCTTTAAAATCATAATCACTACCCCAACTAAGAGTCCCTGGGTAGGGCAAATGGTTAGCATGCTTAACTAACTACTGCTAACTGAAAGGGAGGTGTTGGAGCCCGTCCAAAGGTGATGTACTTAAAAAAAATATATCAGCCACGGAAAACTCTATGGAGCACAGTTCTACCCTGACACAAATGAGCATAACTCCACTAGATGGACAATGGGCTTTTGGGGTCCCCTTTATCCTGCTATAAGAAGCCCTGACATAGTGGGCTAATTTTATGCTGCTACCACTGGGGCAGCAGGTGGAACTCATCAGCATCACTCCCACGACAAAAGATGAGGCTGTCTGTCCTTGTCAAGAGTCACAGTCTCAGAAACTCGATGGAACAGTTTCACTCCATCCTAAGGGTGCCTGGGAGTTGGAATGAACTTGATGGTGGTGGGTTGGTTGGCTGGTTACCTTGCTGTGTTTAATTTCTTTGCCAGTCATTTTACTATTCACTGTGTTATTTATTTAGAAGCTCTGGTGGCTTAGTGGGTTATGCCTTGGACTACTAGCTGCAAAGTCAACAGTTTGGAACCACTGAGAGAAAGAGACTTTCTACTCCTGTGAAGATTTACAGTTTCAGAAACCCACAGGGGCAATTCTACCCTGTCCTATGGGGTTGCCATGAGTCAGAATTGACTTCACAACAGTTGGGTTTATTTTATTTTTAAAATATTATTTATTTATGGATCATGTTCGGTGTTTGGTGTCTGTTTCCCCCAGGGCAATGGAAGCATGATGGGTACAGAGAGGTTTGTTTATTTTAATTACCTCTGTATTCTGAACTCTTGTAAATTGCAGGCACTCGATGAGTATTTACTGATTCAGTGAATAAATTAATACCTTTCCCCCACTGCTTTCTCTCTCTATGAGCATACCAAAGCAAGAAGTTGGCACCTTCCCTTGACATCAAGTTGTGCTTTTACCATTTACAGGAAAAGCTCGCCCAAGAACAGGCTGGAAAAAGCATGCATGTAAACACACACCCTTCTTGCAGTCCCACTCCACAGCCCTCCTACCTCACACTCTCTTGTTCTCTCTTCTCTTCCCCAGTGAAGCGGAGCTTCTTTCTCTTTCCCTTTGCATTTCCTGCATAAAACGAGTTTCACACTTTCCCAAAGCTCATTTTCACCTCCTGATTCTCCTGAATCAGCTAGAAGAGGCGTTTGGGACCTTCTCTGGCGTGGAAGAATCCTGCTGGGAACTACAAGCAGAATTTATGAAAGCATTCATCCATTTCTCATTTCCTTGTGGGCCCACGCCCTTCTTCCTCCTCCTGGTTCCTGGAGCAAGCCCCGTCTGTCAGTTCCCAGAGAATGAGCAGAGCTGCTTTGGAAGCTGGGATCCGAAGTAGCCTGAAGGTCGAGGGCCTGCTCTAAGTAAACACAGAGGCTGCACAGAAACGACATGCTTGAGGAGTCAAGCCTGGAGGAGAAGGAGGGCTTGGGAAAGATTTATTTCTTACCTACCCTGCAGGCTGCAGAGCGGACCGGACCCCCTTGTGGTCCGCGGCCAGGAGCACAGGGAGTAGAAGGTGGATGAGTGGTGATGCGTCCAAGGTCTCAGAAGGACCTGGAGGCTGGTTTCTATTCCTTTCCTTTCCCTCCTGGACCGTTCTTGTCCTGAACTCACCAGGCCAACCGTGTAGAGGGAATGCCCTGAAGGCATCACCATCAGATAAAGGGGCACTTTCCATCCTTGGAGGCTCAGGCTCCATTTCCTTTTTAAAAAAATCATTTTATTGAGGGCTGTCCAACTCTTATCACAATCCATCTGAGTTAGTTGATTGTGCCAGCCTGGCCGATAATCACATGTGGGGCTAATTGAAAGGCGGAGGGATAAATGGGTGGTGAAGCCTCGCCTTTCTAGTTCTCGGGTCTCTTGTTTTGTGATGGTTGTATCGGGTGCAGCTGCCTTAGCAGTTCCCTGCTTCAGCTTGCAAGACTGACTTCCTACAAGACATCCCCAAGGAGATACTACATGGACCTATCCCGATGCAGCCCTGGGTGCTGGAGCAGCCGTGTGGAGACCCCTGCTAGTGCTGAGATGCTTGTTCGTTCACCGACTCAGCTTTCTTCCTGCAGTCGGCATCGTTGCCTCTGTTTTGTGAGGTGGAAGACTTTGTGGACTGGTGTTGGGTTAATGGGTTAATGTTGGACTTGTGGACTTGGGCAGCAATGGGTTGGGATGTTTTCGTGATGCACATTTTCTTTACATAAAACTCTCTCTTATACACGAGTGGCTGTGGATTTGTTTCTCCAAAGTACCCAGACTAATACACCATCCATCCATCCATCCATTGTGTCAAGCACATTCGTACATTCGTTGCCCTCATCATTCTCAAAACATTTGCTTTCTACTTCAGTCCTTGGCATCAGCTCCTCCATTTCCTATTGTTTTTGCAAAATATTTACCCTCACAAAGAGGAGACAAAAGGGAAAGTTCTTACCAAAATCTCAACCACACCGGGAACTTCAAAGACCTTCCAGGACCTTCCCTTTCTCCAAAGTGTACTAAGTTACTTCAAAAGGCAAAGTGTTGACTTAAGAATGATGTGTGGACAGGAAGCATATCAAGAAGGGCTCCTTGGTGCGATAGAACCACAACTGAGTGGTCGGAAGACCTGGATTTAAGGGCTGGCTTTTTTGTAGTGAATCATATAAGTTCCTTTAAGCTCTTTAAAGTTCAGTTTTCTCTTCCGTAAATGAAGCATAATAGCTTCATAGTCCATGAGAACTAAATGAGGTAAAACTTAGAAACTGTTATAGAATTTGTGTTACTAAAAGGTAAACACACTGGGGCAGTAACTCAATGGCAATGAGTGGGGGGGTGAGTGGTCTGCATTTGAACTATCCTCTCAAAGTACTTTTTCATAAAAAACAAAACAAAACAGATTAACATGAACAAAGTCCTATCGTGAGCTAAGGGTAGGGTCGGGTTACCTGTCACCAGCTATTGTGGAGCTCATTCTGACTCCTGGTGACCTCACGGGTGTCAGAGTAGCACTGTGTTTCACAGGGATTTCAATGGCTGATTTTTATGGAAGTAGACAGGTGTTTCTGAGGTGCTATTTGGAGAACATGAATCTCTAACCTTTTGGTTAGCAGTTGAGTACATTAGCCATTTGAACCATCATTCAGAGTAGCTTAGAAAAAATGGCATTTTTTTGAGTCGAGTGATACCAGGAAAGCACTTCATTACGTCTCCCAAACTCTGGTGGCAGAGTGGCATAAGTGTTGACCAGCTAACCCAAAGGTCAGCAGTTCAAACTCCCCAGGTACTCTGTGAGTGCAAGATGACCCTGTCTGCTCTCATAGAGATTTACAGCCCCAGGAACTCTAGGGAGCAGTTGGAACCCATTTGATAGTGATGGGTGGGGTTTACCATCCATATCATCACCACTATAATTGTAGTATTTGTCAAGCTATTACATGAGTGTTGGGCCTTGTACTTACGCATTAATATTTGACACAGGCATTATTATTATTATCCTTGGCTCACAACAGAAGAAGAGGACCATTAGCAAGATTGAACAACTCTTCCAGTAAGAGGTGGGTGCAGAACCTGATTTCAAGTCTCACTCGCCTGTTCCTAACCACTTAGCCCCATGACCGCAGTATTAATTCCACTTACGTCTATCATTTTGTTTAAACTCTTCCACAATGGAAAGGAAGGTATTGAGTCATTATGAAATTTATGTCACTGCTAACACAGTCAATACTCAGGGAGGATGAGAAGGTTGGCCATGGTCTTTCATTAAGATGGTGACAGACACAGGTTTTAATGATCATATTTGGGGCTCTTTTCACCATTGTCTTCTCCTCTTGTCTCCAAATCAAGCCCTGTCTCAAAATCTAGACCAGAATTTCCAACTGTACTACAAATTCAATGCACTTTAAGAAATTCTGTATCTTTTAAAATCGACTCCTCCTCATGTTCCTGATTTGCATTTCTGGGAAAGTAGCCACCACCATTGCATCATAACCTGGGATTAAAGCCTATAATTCCATCTCCCATAGTCAACCAGTTTCTGAGAGTCCACCTCCATAGATCTCCATCTGGGCCTCAATAACTCTTGAGGCCTGCAATCTTCCTTGCAAAGTACTAAGTTCAACATAACTGTATTCAATATAGCAATATTTACCTAAATGGCTTCATTTTGATAGTTTCTATTTATTTTGACTTAACCTGTGATTAACTGCCACTATATATGGCTCCAGGTTAAGCTTCTTTAAGCATTTTGATGACTACGTTATCCATTGTCCCAACTCCCATGTCATCATTTCTAGTTGGAGGTCATAGACTCAAATACCAAGTGATGTTAGGCAGAAAAAACCAAAAAGAAAGAAAGAAAGTGAAACAAGCTGTCTGGTGTTCTATAGACAGAAAGACTCTTAGCACATTAAATACAAAGGAATACTATTCACTTTAAAAATTTTATCTTTAAATAAATACCTTGAGCTAATGAGTCGCTGGATCTACAGACATAGGACCATAGTCTCAGGTGGAACCATGATCAATTGGCTTAACATAGTTCACAAAGACAATGTTCTACATCTTCATTTGGTGAATAGCAACTGGGCTCTTAACATCTCTTGAGTCTTAAAATCTTGGGGGTCTTAAAATCTCAGGTGCAATTACCGGTCTTTCCTCATCCAGAGGAAAGAAGAGTGACAAAAGACAGACGCAAACAGTTAGTCCAATAGGCTAACGGGACTACACAAACATTAGTCTCCCCAACCCTGAGACCAGAAGAACTAGATGGTGTCTGGTTATCACTACCAACTAGACAGTGCCCGGTTAAAAGATTAGAAGGTCTTGGGTAGAAGAAAAATGTGGAACAAAACTCAAAATCATAAAAGAGACCAGTCTAACTTGTTGGACAGAGACTAGTGTAATCCCCAAAACTATAGTCCTTATTTGTTCTTCAGGTCTAAGACTGAACCCACCTTATGTTAGAATAATCAACTATTTAAGATCAAAATGGCGGCATTAACCCAAGGACAAAGCTCAGAGGGTTATAAAAGAAGGAGAAATGTAAATAGGAACTACAGGGAGAAAATGAAATAAGTGATGGTCCATTTAGGGAATTGCAATGGATGAATTAGAAAAAGAGTTAAGAATTATTGAATGTAAAACTTAGGATCTGCTTTGTAAAACTTCACTTAATTCACAATACAAAGTTAAAAAAATTAAAAGATGCTTTCAGTAATTTTTCTGCAATATATATACTTCTCAGATATTTTCATCTGTGATAGTCAAGGTTTTTTTGTGCCAACATGGTACCTGTAAGAAGATATGGGTGTTTAGCCTGTCAATCAGGTTCCAACCTGATGACCTCCTTTAGAGGTGCAACCAAGATAAATGGCTCTCTGGAGGCCAGTACCTCTCTCTCCCTTCACTTTTCTGGTGGCAAGCCAATCTGAGACCTGCCAGAGCCCTGGAGATGCATCCACCACCATCAGATCCACAAGACCTGTGACATTCCTCTGTTCCGCACCATTGCTTGTGATTGCATGAATCTGAAGAAGGACTTATGGACTAGTATCAGACTTATGCCCTTGAGTCGGACTGGGCTGGGATGTTTTCTTGATAAAGCTTCTTAATATAACTTTACTTCTTACACATATATGATTTGTTTCTCTAGTCAACCCAGCCTAACACATTATGGTGCCTGAGGATGGGATACTAGAGAAATTAATTATGAAGATGGCAGTTGAAGTTTGTCTGAATTCTGCCTTCTCACAGTTTTTCTTCTTTGGCTAGCCAGAGATCAGCTATACCCATGCAGTGTCCTGGGTTGTTTTCTGGAAAGAACATGGGAAGAGAAGGTTTTGATACCTACAAGTTGTCTCTTGTTATTTTGGTCTGAAATGGTGAAATGAATGTGATAAATGTAAATTTTGAGCTCAGGGGACAAAACCTTCCTTTGAACTTCTCTGAGGCCAAGCCGCTTAGTCAGAATGGCTGACAGGAGGCCTGGCCCAGGCTTGATGCAGCCAGAGGTTGAAGGCCATATTGCATATGAATTGGATAGTTTAGATAAAAAAAGGATTGAATTAGACTGTTTTAAGAATTGTGCTTAGGATCTGACTTTACTAGGATGATATTGATTTCTTCTAACTAGTGTTATTGATATAATGTGTGATAGAAATGATTATTGGGAACTGTGAATAGTTTGTAAGCCCACTGCCTTCAGACAGTCAATTGGTATAGGCCTGCAAAGAATGCTTAGACAGGCCTGCAAAGAATGCCTAGAAAAGATAAGCCCCACCCAGTAGTGCCTTGGGGTCTCTGGATATTTGCATTTGAAAAGACATGCTGAGAGAGCTGTGGCAGACTGAAGAGGGGGGGAAAGGAACCATATGGCCTTTTTGAATTTTGAAATTGGAGGTTTGTTCCCAAAGCTTGAAAAATCTGGATCCATGAAGGAACTCTCCTCTCTATGACTGAATGTTAAAGAGAGCCCGTGGGAAGTCTGAAATGCTAGCGAGTTGACCACCTGGATCTACTTGTTGAGTGGAAGTGGGCGAAAAGCTGCATAGAGACACGGTTTGAGTCTGGCCACTGACACCCATGGACTTGGTTCACAGGGACAAAAGGAAAAGACAGAGTGGTTGGCTGGTCTGAATTCTGAGGGGTTGAGTGGAACCTGAGCCTGTAGTATGACCTAGCCCAAGGGGGCTAAGGTTGTTAAGAATTTGTAATGGAATGCACGGTTGAAAGTCAAGATGGCCAATAGGCAACCTGGTGAGGCTAAGCAAGACGGTCCACATTGAGTTGACCAGAACCCAACTAGATGAAGATAAGATTTTTGAGCCTGTGGATTGGTACATATTGCTGCTGACTTTATGTAAGGCCTGTCCTGATTTGACTTTGCTTATGGATGCAGACTTATGAAGTTCCAACTGGAATGAAGTTTCTTCACATCAAAGAACATGCTTGTCTCAGAGCACTAGATTGATATAAATGGGTAATATAGAAATTGGATACCCCAAATAGGGGGCGGGGGGGAGGGGTTAAGGTTATGAAGTAGCTGGCTTACAAACTTTCATAGGTGGGGGAATATGTTGATAGAATTATAGGATTAAGGTATAGGTGTTTACATAACTGCAATTGTTAGGCATAGAATATTCTTGTTTTGTTTACTTACAGAATATTATGTTAAACGAGGCTGGCACATGTTGAGTTATATGCACTTTGGTTTTATTCAGTTAGGTACAAATATGATTTTACTTTTGTCATTGCTTTAAAAGTTATATATGACTAGATAGCATTGTATACAAGTGTCAAGATGGCCAGGAGTGGATTGTGAGAGTTAGGCTTTTTGTGCCAACACAGCACTTGTAAGAAGGTATGGGTGGAGTTTACCCTGTTAATCAGGTTCCAACTTGATGACCTCCTTTGGAGGTGCAACCAAGAAAAATGACTCTCTGGAGGGTGGACCCTGTTTCTCTCTCCCTTCACCTTCCTTCTGGTAAGTCACTCTGAGACCTTCCAGAGCCTAGGAGATGTGTTCACTGCCATTGGAACCATAAGACTTTGCACCCATTGGCCTATGATATTCCTGCATTCTACATCACTGCTTGTGACTGAGTGAGTCTGAAGAAGGATTTATGGACTAGTATCAGACTTACGGACTTGAATTGGACTGGGCTGGATGTTTTCCTGATAATAAAGCTTCTTTATATAAATTTCCTTCTTACACATATATGAATGTAACTGAATTCTCTAGTCAACCCAGCCTAACACATCATCTTTCCCTCTTTTGATAGAGCCTCTGGGGGAAGGGAAAGGTGTGTTTCATTTCCTCTGATATAGAAGAAACAAAGTACAAGAGGATGCAAAAAAACCTTAATGAAAAAAATTCCCTTGGGAGTGGGAATGGTGGGGGACATTATCTCCAAGGCCCACCTCCACTTGGTGTCAGCTGATGGTCGCTATGCAGGAATATGCTGGAGTTGCCAGATTTTATTGTTTTCTATGGAAATTGAGAAATTTGAATTTTGGGATGAGTTCAGAAATTTTATGATGTTGACATTAATTTCTTGCTTCCCACACCCAGAATGAGCCAATATTAAACTTTCCTCTGATATCTCCCTGAAACAAGACTACTCAAATCTACTTCAATCTGTCTACTCTTCATTCTGCATCATTTCAGTCCTATTCAGCCTTCATTCCTCTGTGGTAACTCTGCTGTAACTCCTGCTTGGGGAGCTGCACTCCTCTATTCACCTCACTAGACTTATCTCAGACATCATCTCTTTCAGAGCCTTTTCTAATCACCCAGAAATCATCACTCCCAGAATTGAACACTAACTCATATCAGTTGAGTTATTGAATCCAGCCCTGATTTACTGATGATGCACTTGTGTCCTCACACACTAACAAACGTGATGCTCTCCTTTATTGGCCCAGTGTTTGGGGCAGTGTCTAGCTTATGCTAGCTCTTCAGTAGGATTCTTGGCTTCATTCCACAGACAATGGGGCATCTGAGAGGGATATAATCACAGCGTTACTTTAAGAAGATCTCCTTGACGGTATGTAGAGAATGGGCCACAAAGAGAAAGACGGCTGGTGGGCTAGGTGAGAAAGATAAAAGTGGAACAACGTGAACAACAATGAAAAAGACAGAAGAAATATTGGAAGCATCAAGAATATAAGCTTAATAGTAAGTAGTACACACGAGTTACCACATATGAGCTTTCCACAAAAGTCAACCGCATGCATTCAACAAGAAAACTAAAAATCAGAGAGTGAGAGTAAGGAGAGCTGCAGGGACTTTTGCCTCCTCTGCCAGCGCACACACACATACTCACGCTGTGAGCCTGAAAACGGGGCTTTTGCATCTACAGTTCTTTCAGTAGTTCTGATTTCTGACTATTTCCTTTAGTAACTGTGGCTCCATGATTCTTTTTAAAATAACAAGTCAACCACTTCAGCTCGTGCTCAACACTCACTGTCATGGAGTGGATTCCAGCTCACAGTGACCCCATCTAGGATTTCCAAGGCTGTACAACTTTTGGGGAGCAGATAGCCTCAATGTGCTCCTTTGAATTGGCTGGTAGATCTGAACCACTGACCTTGTGTTTAACAGTATAATGCTTACCCGACAGGCTTCTTGATGTTCAACCAAAGGAACTGTACCTACTGAAAAATGGTATTCTTACTATTTTAAAGGTATTTTTAAGGGTATGTTGGACTACAGCCAATATTTGCCAAACATTGCAACTTAAAAATCTAAGCATCTACAAAATCATACCCCATTGTAGTTTATTTTAAAGGACTCTGTACCAAGACTCTTGGGGGGTGGAATTCTGGCCCTAATATGACCTTAGCCAATAAATTGATTTTCCCTGGGCTTTTAGCATGATGATCATGGAGTCAGGCCATGAATTCTAAGGTCTTACATTTATTCATAGAATACCAGCGATAGAGAAATCTGGTCCAACTCCATGTAGTTGGCAAAGGAGAAACCAGAGGGCTTTCTGAAAGGAGTTACTTGTTCAAATGAACTATTAGCAAAGAACAAAAACCAGAATCCAGGCTTCCTGACTCCCAGTCTTATGTATTTATCATCTGTGTCAGGCTGCCCACAGCTTTAATAAGCCATGATCCGTATCCCTCATCTGTGCACTGCAGGAATGCACACATTGCAGCCACATTCCAAAGAAGCAGATGTGCATGCGCCTCGAAAGCCAAAGACTGTGGGAAATCAAACTGGAGAGGAATGTTAATCAAATGTGAGCCTCCAGACGGCAACCTTGGGGTCCTGCTCTTCTTCAAGTGGTTGATATGCAGTTCTGGTACTTCCACCACCACGGCCCTGATGGACGTAGTTGAGAAGAGTGTTTTGTGCACTTCAACTGAGCCAGAACGGGTTCCTATGAGGAGCTGGACTCTATACATTGTTAATGCTCTTGGCTGCTAACAAGAGGGTTGGTGGTTTGAGTCCACTCAGAGGCAAGTCAGGAGAAAGATGCGGTGGTCTACCTCTGAGAAATCAGCTCTATCTGACCCCCTCGGGGTTGTCTTGAGTTGGCATCAACTCACTGGCAGCTGCTTTTTTGTTTGTTTGTTTGTTAGACTTGTCAGGGGAATTCAGTCACAGAGTAAGAAGACTCTTTAAAACAAGGGATGTGATTCTGTAAAACAATATTATTTTTTAAAGTTATTATTTAAACCAATATTATTTAAAGTTGCTTGGAAAAGGATGGTGAAGGCATGGTAGTTTACAAATTCTCTTCAAATGACCTGCTATCAGAGATAGCCCCAGCATACTGCAGACACTGATTGGAGGGCTTGTGACCATGGGACTTTGAGAAAGGACAGTTGCTACATGTCACTGATATTATCCTGAGTAGGATAATGAAGGTTTGGCTGGATCATCAGGAACTTTTTGGATTGAGAGTAGAATTCTGAGATTTTAGAGGAGTTAGGAATCATCGCCTCTCTTCCTGTCATGGAACAAATGGGTAGAAAACACAGAATTTTGGGAGTGCATTTGGCTGACTCATGGCACATGAATACTTTAACCCAGATGGAGAAGGAGGATGTCTCTGTAATTCACAGCCGGAGAGGCTGTAGAAGAGTTGTAGATGGCACACTCAGAACCAGCGAGCGGCTTTCCAACTGTATGTGAAACGTTTCTGGGTTGGGGGTTAGAGGTCTGAGTGACAGACCTGGACATGAATTCTGGGTTTTCATCTTTATCTGTCCAGCGGAACTGACTACAGCAGTAATACTCAAACTATAATTTTTCAAAGGTGCTGCGGTAACTACTTTTAGAAAGACCTCTGTTTTCTCCTCTGCCAACTGCATGGAGTTGAACCAGATGGTCTCTAAAACCCAACATATCTCTGGTATTCTATGAATGAATATAAGACCTTAGAAACCATGGCCCATCTCCACGATCATCGTGCCAAAAGCCCAGAGAAAATCCATCTATTGGCTAAGGTTATATTAGGAACAGAGGGAAGCTCAGCTGGGCATGTATTGGCAAGAGCATGGGCAATGGCTTGTCCATGTGAGCGCCAGATGCCAGCCTTTGAGGGCACAGCTCCCTGCGGAGGGAGGCCTCCATGTGTCCCAGGCTTCTGAAACCTCTGCTGGGAGGTTTTACCAGGATAGCATTTGGTAAGAGAGTCAGTCGAGCAAGCAAGAGATGTACAGCCTCACTGTCCCTTCCTCCACACCCCAGCATGAACCCTTTTCCCAAAGGACTTGGAACCCTGGTATGTGTGTTTGGCTGTAAACCGCAAGGTCAACAATTCAAAGCCACCAGCCACTCTGTGGGAGAAAAATGAGGCTCTCTACTCCCATAAACAATTACAGTCCCAGAAACCCAATAGGGCAGCTCTCCTCGATCTTGCAGGGTTACTGTGATTCATACACAGCTCCAGAGCAGTGAGTTTTGTTATGTTTTGGTTTGCAGAGTGATTCTGCAGGTGGGCTGCTAACTGCAATGTCAGTGGTTTAACAAGCGCTGTCGGCCTCTGTAAGACAATTACGGCATGGGACAGCTTATGGAGCACTCCCCTCTGTCCTGCAGGCTTAGAAAGTGGGATCTGAGGGCTCCATGTCTCTTTGAACTAGAGACAAGCTTCAATTCTGTCTGTCAGGAATACTCTGACCTTTCTCCGCTCTGCTTTAAAAAAAGAACCGCTTCAGACCTGTGGCATTCTTTGGGTAGCTTCTCAATAAAATCACTACATGCTCATCTCTCCATACATTTTTCACATCACTTCTGATCATGATCTTTCATCTCCATCTATGTCTTTTTTTTAAAATTGGTTTGTTAGGGGCTCATATGACTCTTATCACAATCCATGCATACATCAATTGTGTAAAGCACATTTGTACATTCATTGCCCTCATCATTCTCAAAACATTTCCTCTCCACTTAAGCCCCTGGCATCAGGTCCTCATTTTCCCCCCTCCCTCCCTGCTCCCCCCCTCCCTCATGAGCCCTTGATAATTTATAAATGATTATTTTTGTCATATCTTGCCCTGTTTGATGTTTCCCTTCACCCACTTTTCTGTTGTCCGTCCCCCAGGGAAGAGGTCACATATAGATCCTGTAATCGGTTCCCTCTTTCCAACCCACCCTCCCTCTACCCTCCCAGTATCGCCACTCACACCACTGGTCCGCCCTGGATTCCCTGTGTTTCCAGTTCCTATCTGTACCAGTGTATATCCTCTGGTCTAGCCAGACTTGCAAGGTAGAATTCGGATCATGAGAGGTCGTGGGGGTGGGGTGGGGAGGGCATTTAAGAACTAGAGGAAAGCTGTATTTCTCATCGTTGTTACATCGCACCCTGACTGGCTCGTCTCCTCCCCGAGACCCCTCTGCAAGGGGATCTCCAGTGGCCTACTAATGGGCTTTGGGTCCCCACTCCGCATTCCCCCCCATCATTCACTCTGGTAAGATTTTTTGTTCTGATGATGCCTGACACCTGATCCCTTCAACACCTTGAGATCGCACAGGCTGGTGTGTTTCTTCTACCTCCATCTATGTCTTTTGCTGATAAAATCCAAATTCCTTATCATGACATCCAAGGTCTCTCAGAATCTCATGCCAACCCCTCCATCCAAACACACTTCCTACCGTGTGCTGCACTTTACCCTACCTTCTCCAAGCTCTGGATCGTTCACCGTCGGTGAGATACGGTAGTGCTTTCTAATGCTGTGCATTTGGACATCATTCTGGCTATGTGTCTGGATATTATTGCTTACTCTAGGGTCTCTACCCTTTTCTGTTGGTTGAACTCAAGGTGACCTTTGAGCAGAGGGCGTGGGCATCGAAAAGTCTTTACAAATGCAAGGAAAAAGGAGAGGCTGTGTTTGGCTGAGTCACACCCCATCAACTTCAGCTTCTACGGTGTCTTTTCTAGACCTCTCCCTTTGCTCTGCACGAAACATGCCATTGTCAGCCTTCAGTTACCAGACTGCTACCCTGGGAGACAGAGTCTAATTATTCTATGCTGCATAACTGCCAGTCAAGGGCTATGCCCCGCTGGGGGAGTCTCACCTTCACATAATCGTATTCACAAAGATAGGACGATTCCAAGTCGAAGTGCATGAAGTACAGTTTGATCCGAAATCCCTCTGGCACAGTGATATTCCACGTCACTTCGGAATCACTGGGGTAGGAGTCTGGATAGCCCGGCGACTGGATGTGGCCAAACATGTCATTGAGCTCCACGGTGTGGGCTGACGCCTTCAGCAGTGAGAAGCACAGAGCATGATAAAGAAAAAGCCACCTGAAAAATATGAAGGCAAATCTATTTACATCCACAGGTCCCCAACATTGAACGAAACCAGCAGCCGGGAGCCCCAGTCCTTGGACCCTCACTGCCACTGACTGTGTAATCATTGCCCTCTTCTGACCATGCAAACGCAGCCTGCAATCAGGGGAGGGGGTGGCTAAGTGATATTTCAGTTGTTGTTTTTTCCCCCCTAGTTTCCCTCTTTTGAAATCTGATAACCATAGTAAAGCTTTTCTGAAAGTCCCAAATGTGGGACCCTCCTGGATTTCCTTTTACTGTGGCCCATATGAGGTTTTTTTTTTTTTTAAATCAATTTATTGGGGCTCATACAATTCATCACAATACATAGATCAATTGTATAAAACACATCTATACATTTGTTGCCCTCATTATTCCCAAAATTCGCTTGCCTCTTGGGTTCCCGGAATCAGCTCATTTTCCTTTTTTTTCACCTCCCCTTCCCTTCCTCCTCCCCTCTCCCCCATGCACCCTTAATAATTCATAAATTATTATTGTATCATATTACACTGTCCGGGGTCTCCCTTCACCCACCCCCCTGCTGCCCGTCCCCCAGAGAGTAGGTTATACATAGCTCCCTGTGATCCATTCCCCCATTCTTCATCCCCTTTCTCTCCTGGTATCGCCACTGTCACCCCTGGTCCTGAGAGGTTCATCTGTCCTAGATTCCCTGCGTTTCTGATTCCGATCTGTCCCGCTGTGCTTCATCTGGTCTAACCAGGTCTGCAAGGCAATATTGGGGTCCTGGTAGTTGGGGGGCCATATGAGTTTTATGATCAGGTGAGAGTTGCTATCATTTCACCAGTTTGGCTTCCTTAACTCTCGATTCATTCTGTGAAAAAAGTAAGTAGCAAAAGCATGGTGAAATCGGAATCAGAGTCCCTGAGTGATGATTTTCTGCTCCCGCAAAGAGTGACTGCCTCAGAAACCCGCAGGGGCTGCTCTATCCTGTCCCATAGAAACCCCATCGATGGCAGTGAGTGAGAAGACGCTCGGGTGAAAGATTTGAGAATCTCCCGCTGCAAGCCAGCTACTGAGGAGTCTGTGGAGCACAGTTCTACGCTGACACACAGGGGGTCTCCTTCAGTCAGAAGCACCTCGCTGACACCTGGTTGTTAATATGGGGATGAGATGTATTATTTTCAGTGATAACATCTGGGGTGCCTAACCGAGATATATTCAGTTGAATCAAGTATTTCACCACAAAATTGATTAATGCACATAAAAATCTTGAATAAAGAAAGCATGAGCAAAACAAGTTTTTTCCTCTTTCCCTCTTGGAAAGAGTTCTAAGAACAGGGCCAAAGGCTTGTAACTTATTTCCAGAGATCATGGACAGGAAAAAGGGTTGCACAAGGACCAAGGGCAACCCAATAAAAGTGACAGAATATGCCAAATGTGGCTGATGCAAGAAAGAGGTAGAGTAACTGAGGCTGTTCAAAACTCCAGACATCTAACACCCCACTCCTCCCTGGCAAGAGCCAGGGACCATGAGCTTAAAGACCCCACTCTCTTCCCTAACAGGACCTTGTCCTCATTTCATATTGCTAGTAGTAGGATGATCACCTATTATTTGCATATGCCTGAAAATTTATCACATTTCCCCTCTCACGTGACATTCAGTAGTTACCAAGTCCTATTTATTCTATTCATTACAATTTGGAAAATCATATCTTCTTCTCCAGCAAGTCCTCAGTACTCAGTTTAAACTGGCTTGTCTGGTCTATTGCTAAGGCATCCTAACTGGTCTTCCTGCCTATTATCCCTCACTTTATAACACTTAGCAATCTTCCACAAAAGTTGAGTTCCTAAAATACGGATGTGACAATTCCACTCCACCGCTCCTGCAGGGAAGAGCATCTATCTGCTCCCTGCATGATTTTTGAGGACATCTTTGACCTGGCACACTGATCTGGGGTTCAGCTTCATCTCGATACCAGTCGGGCTGGCCTCCCGTCACCCTGGGAGCTGCTATGCCTTTCCATACCTGTCTGAGTGCTCTTCCACCCTCCACTTCAAAAGCTTCCCAGCCTATGAGGCACTCCTCCACTGTCCGATTCCATCGCTCCTTGGCTCAGTCAGAGGGAGTATCGCACTGTACCGCTTTATGCACACCCTTTACAGTTAGGGGTACTTTTCCCACCTACTGGCTTTGAAATCATGAGTAACTAGTGTCTCCAAGCCTCAGTGCCCTCATCTGTAAGATGGAGATTATAATCCCTAATTTGCAGGGTTCGTGTGAGTACCAGAGAGGTATATGTAAGGGACCTAGACTAACCACTTGTTGTGGAGTTGATGCTGACTCACGGCCAGCTCCTGTGTTACCCAGAGGAATTGTGCCTCCGAGGGTTTTCAAGTCCACAGAGGCAGGTCACCAGGCCTTTCTTCTGCAGCAGAGTGGGCTTGCCAACCTTTAGATGAGGAGCTGAGCACAGATCATTTGCACTGCTCAAGGATTCCACGTGTGTATTTGTGTCTGCACGCATGTATTCGTATGTGTGTGCATAAATTATAAAAATGTGATTGTTTATATACCCAGAAAGATAATATGGACAGAGGTTATTAATTTGTATACAAAGTAAATTTTGTTGCTTTGCGCGCCACTGAGTTGGTTTTGATCCGTCGTGACATCAGGTGACAGAGTAGAACTGCTTCATGTTTTTCTTTGTTAAAAAGTCTTTTATTATGAACTGAGTGAAGGCCTCTGGGATTGGGCTGTTTACTTTTCACGTTATATTATGCATTAAATGAAATGATTTTCTCTCTGGCTAATTGAAATTTTAAATTGATAAAAACTCAGGCCGTTCAAAATGACAGAAGTATAAGTGGAAATGCAGTAAAATGTCTTCCCTCCACCATCTTCTAGCTAAGGAGCTCCAATCTCTAAAATGATTAACTTCAAACTTAATCTTACAGATCTATTTCTGACGAATCAGACATCTCTTGTGTGTTTCACCTGTTATGTCTTTCATAAAATTGGTGTTATCCTCTCTTCATTGTGATGCTCCTAGTTTTTCTTGATACAAGGCATTATCTATCTTGTATATCTTTCCACATCAGTACACAAAAAGTGTCTCCTTCTGCTGAATTCCATCATACACAGGTACCCCTGTTCAGTGAACCACATCGTGCATTGATGTTTGATTGAGGCTGTGTCCAATGTTTCCTTTCCTCAGCAAATGGTAATGGGTCACCTGATCCCCATATCATTTTGCCACCACTCATCTGACAGTGTGTCATGCTGTGCTCACATGCATGTTGTGATGATGGTAGAAGCTATGCCACCAGCATTTCCTGTGCCAGCAAGGTCACCCATGAAGCACAGGTTTCAGTTGGGCTTCCAGATTAGAAGAGACTGGGAAGAATAGGTTGTCCACTTCTGAAAGATTAGCCATGGAACACCTTATGTGTGGCAGCAGAACACTGTCAGAGTGCCGAAGATGAGCCCCTTGGCTTGGGAACAACCGGGGAAGAGTCGCTTCCTCAATGTCGGATGGGTCTTCATGATGTGGTTGGAGTAAAGCTTTGGGGACTTTCATTTGCTGATGGAGGATGACTCAAAACCGAGAAGAAATACACATTGCACAGGGTAAACCTGCTGCACAAGACCTTTTCAAAGAGTTAAAAAGCAAGGATGTCATTTGGAGGACCAAGGGCCACCTGACTCATGCTATTTCCAATCGCCTGCCATGCATATGAAAACTGGCCAAGCAATAAGAAGTACCAGAGAAGAACTGATGCATTTGAATCATGGTGTTGGTTTAGAACATTGAAAGTACCTTGGAACTGCCAGAAGAACAAACAAATCTGTCTTGAAAAAAGTACAACTGTATAGTTTATAGTTTTGAAGTGAAATAATAATCTATTCCAACCACTTCGTACTTGTTTTGTGCCAGCCACTGAATAGGTGCTAGAGACATGGCAATGAGCAACATAGACAAGAATTCCAACTTGCTAGGAAGTCCCTCAGTGGGGCAAATGGCTCAGCATTGAACCACTATCCTAAAAGTTGGAGGTTCAAATCTACCCCAGGGTTCTTCATATGAAAGGCCTCGTGTTCTGCGACCCACACTTTCAGCCTTGAAAACCCAGTGGTGTGCAGTTCCGTTCTACACAGGCGGGGGCACCATGAGTCGGCTCCGCAGCAACATGGTTACACAACCGGAGAGGCACACATTCTAAAAGGAAAATGCTTCCCACTCCCTTGGGGGTTCATTTTTTGTTTTAAGATTTTATTTTATCCTTGCGGCTGTTGAGAAAACACACATCAGAACATACACCAATTCAACAGTTTCCACATGTTCAGGTCAATGGCAGTGATTACATCCTTCCTGTCACGCCGCCATGCTTGCCCTCGGAGTTTGAGTTGTTCCTCCCTGACTATCATAAACTGACTGCCGCCTGAACTTGCCACCGAATCCACCCATCTGCTCTCTCTTGTCAGTTTGACCCACCTTGAATAGACAGCTGAAAAATCACACAAGCCTCCCGGCAGACATTTTTCAAACTACTGTTTGGCTTTAAGAAGACTTCCAGGGGCATATTTTGGTGTAAGGTTTGACGATTATCTGAAGGCAATTGTTTCTAGGGTTCATCAGCCTCCAAAGCTCCAGAAAATCTGGGTTCCATGAGAATTTTTAACTCGGTTGTGCATTTTCTCCCACCAGGTTTTCTTGGCCGAATCTTTATGGAAGCAGATTTTCTAGTCTTGCTGCCACGGCGTCGCTGGGGTAGATTTGAACCATCAACCCTCTGTTTGGCAGATAAATGCTTTACCATGATGAGTATTTTTTTATTTTACTTTTGAGTTTGTAAAAGGTTCAAATTTATCTAGAAGAGAACAATGTATTATTTTTTTCAATAAAAGAAGATAGTATTTAAATTTTTTCTAAGCCCTATCTAGCAGCAACCACTTTGATGCCATTAAGAAGGCATTTTATACCCATAGTCAGTGTCAATATGTCTTTGTAACGTTAATCTGTGCAGGGAGAGCCTCAGAGGGAGTGAGAAGGAAAGTATCGCACCATTTAAGTTATTTAGCTGTGTTTAGACATTCAACTTGCCAGACCCAGGCAGCCCCACTTCAAATAAGGAAAAGGGACCCGTGTTAACAGGATTGTGAGCTGGGGCTGAATTCTGCTTGGGAGGAGAGAACCCCTGGTCCTGGGTCAGAAGAAGTCGGGTCCAGCGTTTTCCTTTATTTATCTGATCCACCTTGGGAAAATCACACACGGTCTACGGTCTTAGTTTCCTTGCCCGTGAAATGGTGATAACAGTGATGTCGCCCAGGGCTGCTGTCTATCAGTGTCAAGGAAACCCCTTTGTGAACCGTCCAGTCCAAGGCAAACATTAACGATGATTACTCCATCATGCCGCTTCCCGAAAGGCTGGGGTTAGGAATGAGCTTTGCTTTCCAAACTGAACTGCCCTGCACTGGAGGCACTCAGATTATGCAAGGCTGAAAGGTCAGCTCTCTCCATGCCTGTTTTTTGCAGACCCCTGTGGAGACACTAACCTTCTGAGGCTGGGTCTGTTAAGGACTGCTCACTGACAGCATCGTCTTTGGCTCAGAAGTGCCTTTTGTGGCAGAAGACTGGTCAGTGTGGGAAGAAGGCCTGCACAGCTTTCTGTTCTGTTGCGTTTGCATCTCCAAACGGGTGGAAACATTTGAGACAAATAACTCCGCGTGTGTTATGGGCTTGGGCATATGCTTGCTGGCTTCCATCCTTTAAGCAGCAAATCGAAAGATGCAAATAACAGCTTTCATTCTCTGTCACACTCACGCAATGTGTTTGGCTTCTTATCTCCCAGACTCTGGCTGTACAATTTCTGACACCTGCTATCTACAGCTCCACCCCACCCCTAGCTAATCAAAGAAGTTAGCTACATTTTCTGGAAATGTCAAATGTAACATATAAAGATGGGATTTCATGAGCTCGTCTAAGTAGGAGTGGGCTGCTTGGACCCCATGAAAATGCCTCAATATATCTATGGTTGTGGAACAAAGAGCACTCCCTGCCTGCTCTTGTCACTTTCCCTATTCCAACCGAAGCAACGCCACGACTCAACGGTTTTGAGTATTGGAGTTAAGGGACTGCGGACATCTCTAAGACAGCATCCTTTCTTGGCAGACGATGAAATGATATCCCACGCGATGACTTGTTATGCTCAATACCATATGGTAAATTAGTTTCAACAGAAGACAGGAATAACAAAAGCTCACAGAGGAAGCTGGGTTCATGCCTCTATAGTATCCAGGCATCTGGCCAAAGCAATTAATTCTGTGAAAAATAATTCATCAAACCCATGGTTTTCTGTGGAGATTTAAAAACATGCTAATAATGCCCACACCCCTTCCCCCGAGAGAGTCTGCTTTAATTGGTCTGGGGGAAGGCCAGCACACTGGTAGCTGTTAAAGCACCACGAGTGATTTTAATATGGTCAGGATTGCCTGCCACTGGATTGAATGGTGTAGAATGATTACTCAGTTGACAACCGGGTGGAATAGAGTAGGGAAAAAGCCCTGCGCTTGCAGCCCTAAGGCCCAAGTGTGAGCCTGGATCTCTACAAAACCCTCAACGTTGTGTTGGGCAATTTGCATAGCTGCTTCTCTGTAAATCCTTATTTCATCTGTAATATGATCACCAGGTGAAAACGTGTCCATGAAAGTGCTTTACAAAAGCCAAGGTACTCTATCTATAGAAGACAAGTTCCTGTAGAGACTTTTCTAGTAGAGCACTTTATCAATATTGTTTTCTCTCTCAATTGAGTTATTTTCCTATTGAACAATTGAGTTCAGTTCAACCAGTATGTATCGAGGGCCTAATAGGAAATGGAGCCCGGGTAGTGTAGTGGTTAGCCATTGGGCTGCTAACCTTAAGATTAGCCATTTGAAACCACCAGTAGCTCCAAGGGAGAAAAACGAGGCTTTCTGCGCTCATAAACAGTTACAGTCTTAAGAACCCACAGGGGCAGTTCTACTCTCGCATACAGGTGGCTATGGGTCAGCATTGACTAGATGGCAATACATTTGGGGTGTTTTTGTTACTAGAAAACTGATACTCCTCTGAGTGCTGGGCAGACAAATATGCATCAGACATGGATCTTACCTCAAGGGCAGCTCATTCTTGTAGGGAGAGAGAGAGACATTGAAATAAGCAGATTTTACCATGACAATAGGAGGCAGAGACAGCACCCAGGATGCTCCCTCTGGGGCTGGTGGCCCAGGAAAAGGAGGTGATGTTTGAACTAGCTTGAACAATTGGGAGCTCTGGGTACAAACTAAAGTGGGGGACGGGGGATGCTCTCAGTTGAGGCTGAGTGAGCATATGCAAAGACCCATGACTGTTATTCCACCCTGTGGGTTGGTATGGCTGGGCCAAAGGGGTAGGGAGGGATCTGGATGGAGGACAGGAAGGCTGAGGTCAGTCAAATTATCATTCCCTGTGAATGGCTATAAGCCCCATCTACCTTACAGGAAAGGATAATGGCACTGGGTAGCAGGTCTAAAAAGACAATGGATTTAGCAAGAATAGGATGATGGAGATAACTTTAAAGACTTTACTGTCTTTCTGAACTATAGGTCATTTGAGTTCAAAGGGGCTGGAACCCCCCATCTCCTCCAGACCCAGCACAATTGCTAGCGGACTTTGCAGGACAGAAACAAACAGAAACGCTTTCCCAAGTGGACACACAAAATTAATGGGAAAGAGGTGTTTTGGGGACTTCACACAGAGGAAGAGTGGTGGTTTGGGAGTTTGTTTGTTTGTATTGCATTTTAAACAACATGAACATTTAAAAGTCACAAAAATAATGAGAGTGGTTGGACTTTGAGACTCCGAGGAACATTGTAAAGGACTGCCTGGTAGGAAGGATAAAGCAACTCTCAATGTAGGCTCAGGAGGAAGGCAGGCTGGAGAGCTTACAACCCATTAGAATGTCAAGTGCTCCGGTCAGAAAGCCCAAGGCGCATCTTTTGATTTGATTCCCCCCACATCTGTGGTAGCCCTTTAAGAGCCATTTGGTGCCACTTATATCCTGATTCATCCCACCAGCTACCTCTGGTTTCAAGGAGAAATGCAGAAATTTCTAAGGAACTGTAAAATGGGGACAGGTTTTAGTTTTTTTCTAAATTGAGGTTTCAACTGGCAAACTTCGGAAGGTCTAAGAAACCACAGAGCTAAGCTGTGGGAAGCTGGTTTCTTTTCCGGTCAGCAGAAATAAACACACAAACACATCTCTCACTCACAGAGTGTGGGGAGCGATCTACCGCTGCCCTTTGCAGGGAAGCAACGTGGAAGTCAGCTCTGAAGGCAACAGGATGGGGCTCCCCACCCCACCCGCCAGCAGGCAGCGCCCTGTGCTGGCACAGCGAAACCTGAACCTCAGCAGCACGGGGCAGGATTTTCACAGTCGCCGGGTCAAGTTGCATGTCTCCCAAGTCCCAGAAAAGGCACCTCGTGCCAATCTCCCTTCGCAGAGCCCCAGGGGTTGATGAGAAACCCCCTCACCACCACCCACAGGACACAGAGGTGAGTCTGCTCAGGGGGACAAGGTCAGACCCTCTTGGGCTACTTGACACCTGGTCTCTGAAAGAGCACCTCAGCCCTGCTCCACCCTGTCACTCACCTCATTTTCTGCCTGAGTGGGTCCTGGTTGCCTGGCCCCGGTCCTCAGTGTGGCTTGTAGGCGAGCTTGTCCCCGGTGTGCTGTCAGCGATGCCTTATCTTTGTTCTGAGGTCCCTGTGTGTCTCTGGAATTGGCTGGCATTCTCCATTCAGGTCACGCCTTCCCCTGCCTGCAACAGATCCCCTCTCCCCCTCTCTCCCTCTGTCTTTTCCTCTCTCCCCTCTCTCCTCTGACTGGCTCTTCCACACTCAAGAGGAACCTGACAGAACAGAATCTGTCTTCTCCCTTAAATGATTTGCTCCACCAGTTCCTGCCTTTTTCCTGTGGGGCTGGCTCCCAGCCTTGAGAGAAAAGAACTGAGAGGCTCAAACTGGTGTGTGCATCGTGTGTGTGTGTGTGTGTGTGTGTGTGTGTGTGTGTGTGTAGGGGGACAGTGTCTAATTTCTCTTTAGTCTCCTTTGCCAGATGGCTATAATTTTCTGCTCTTCTTCAAGACACAGGAAAGAAACACCAATTAAACAGAAAACAACCCAGAAGGTCATGTTCACATCTACACAGGGAGGACAATGCAGACAACTCAAATCCAAAAGCCTCTCTCTGCGCGTTAGCAAACAACTGCAGGGTTTCCGTGAACAGAGGCGCAGGCTCAGCACGTGAAGACACAGCGTGTCCTGTCCCTCCCTGGCTCTTCTTGCCGCTGCGGAGCTGCTCTTGTAGCCGGTAGACCAGCTCCTCTGCCGTCTCCACTAACTCCAGCCCCAGGAGGTCTTTCACCACAAGAAAGCCTGGTACTCGGAGGGGACTGAACGACCTAAGCCTGTCTACACCTGGGCTCCAAACGAGCTACCCCTCTCGGCCTAAAAACAACCACTGCACTAGTAGGGAGAAGCCCTGTGCGAGGGGGCACAGGACTGCTCCAGCCTCTGCAAATGCAGAGGGTCTTCTTGGGATCTTCACATTACAAATGGCGTGAGTTTCTGGTCTAAACTACCTCGTTACTCACCCTTAGTCCCCTGCCAACATTACCTTCATTGTTGTTCGTAAACCTGTTACCAATTTGCCAAACAACCCAGTTAGGATTCTGCCCTCCTGCGATCATCCCTAACATTTATTTGACTCTCTGTGTCAGACCATGTTCAAAGCGCTTTGCCATAGTGCCACTCTGGGCTAGCTGTACACTTTGTACAGGTGTTTAGTAACGTTATCCCTATCTCACAGATGGGGAAACTGCCCAGAGAGGGTACATAGGTAGAAAACGGTGAAGTGAGGATCTGAACCAATGAAGAATCAGAGTTCTCACCGCTCACTATATTATGCTGCCCCTCCCATAGCATTTTAAGTACACACACACACACACACACACACACACACACACGCTCAGCTTTCATGGAGAAATTCATTTGGAGGCATACTAGAAAGAGCAGTAGAATTAAAGTCAGAACTCAATTGTAATCTCTCCTCTCTTCCAAAACCTGCTCTGCACTTTGGACATAATACTGAACATCTCTGATCTTGTTTCCTCATCTGGATAAGGTGGTTTGCTCTGGGTTTTACTTGAGAGCATAGTTATAGAAGTGCCTTTTCAGCTGTCCAGTGGGGTATGTGAGGGAAGCCTTCAACCTCCTCTAACCAAGAAGACACACGCAGGCACCCTCCACCCTCACACAACTCCCTTTTGGCTCATTTTGGGGGGATGAGTGGTTTTAATCTCCCTGGAATCTTCTTCACTCTGGTTTCTCTATTTTAACACTTTCAGACGCCGGCTTTGCCAAGCCTGGCGTTGTTAAGAGGCTGTGGTCGAAAATACGGATGCAAGTATATGAGATGAGAGAATGTGTTTGAACTCAGGCACTGTTTGGGCCAAACATTGCTCTCTCTTTCATGCAGGGTGGAAAAACAAAAGTCTTTAAAAGTCCTATTAAGACTCACAGACTCCTCAGACATCAAATAACTCTCACAAAACAACATTTTAATGATTTAAGTGTAAATGAATCAGAAACACATGGGCTGCATTTCTCTTGAAATACACAAGGGTTTTAAAACCGAGAAAGAACTTGGCAGAATGTCCACCGTGCAGAGGGCCCTGCCCTCGGAAGACAGTCCCTCCATTCCCACCAGAGCTAAGCCTGCACTCTCCTCATTTGGGGCACATACAGGAAGTGCAGCCACTTGTTCTGGGCACAGAGGGAAGAGGTTGGAAGGGAAAGCCACTAGCTTCTTCTTGTAAGGTGTCAGAGAGCAATGGGCCTCCTGGAATAATTCCCTGCCCATGTGGGTTGTTTTGTTTTGTAAGGCTGCCAGTGTTCCATGGGAGGCACTGGAAATCTGTTCTGAGCCAAACTTCTGCCAATATACAGAGGGTCTGATTTGTGCTTCCATGGGAGTGAGCCAAAGCACAGACGATATCGGCTTGAGATCAGAAACTTGGTGGCTCACTGCGTGATCTGGGTGTGAGTCAGCACAATCTCTCATTGGGTGGAGCTGTTGTCCTGGACTTTAGGTAAAACTCCCCAAGGTGTCATGAACAGGCCATAGTGAGTTACAGGCATGCACTGGGCATTGGTTAGAGAGTACAAGAATTGGACTCAACCTCTGTAACCTATCTGGTACATGACCCTGTCTGAGTCACCTGCTTTCTCAGATGGGGTAGGGTGGGGTGAAGCGTCAGTGTGGTCAACACGAATATCCGAGAATTGGGCCCATGCCGGATCACGAAGCACATCGGGAGGTGGGGGTGAGAACTATGGAATGATATTGCAGTGAATGTGTTCAGGCGGGATGCTAATGCCCTATAAAGGAAGTTTGAGGAGATCAGAGTGGTCCTCATAATCTTGCCACTTACCCTTTTCTGTGGTCCTAATATTGCTACCATGACTTCATAGATATGGGATTCAATCACAGATATTGAAGGGAAAAATGTAAATGAGTTAACCAGCCTCTCAAATGCTTAGCAACAAGAGTTAAAGTATGCATGCAAGGACTTAAACATCTATCAGAATCACAGACAAGCCAAACAATAGAGGTAGGCTTAGTGCCCTCTGAGTCTAGTCAGAGAACCTGAGCAAAAGAACCTTAACAAACCAGACCCTAAATGCTATAGCATTCCTACTACCAAAATGGTTTACATGTTCTACCAAGGTATTTATTATACCAATGCCTGAGCCAAGAGTTTCTGAAATTCCACAAGTGAGTTAGAAATGTAAGGAATTGGGGCAATGGGCTTATTTTGGCAAAGCCTGAAATCCAGGCTTTATGATGAAGTCTGAAATCTTAGATATATACAATATCTAAGAAACCAAGAAATAGTTCCAAAGATTGCAGCCAAGAATTAAGCATCAAATTGGTCGACACACTGTTTCATCGCATGTTGAGAGCCAAGGCTTCTGAACTTATTGAACAGTCAGAATGTCCTGGGAAGTTTAAAGCACATGAGTCCATGTGCTTCAGCCCAGGGGACTCTTCGGGTTTAAAAGACCCGGGGCCAGGCCTCCAAATGCATAATTTGAAAAGCTTTCCAGCAAGGCTTTTTGTCATTGGTGATACAAAGAACATAATAGTGTATTTACGATTGATGGTCTTTTAGATTTGATGAAATACAAATTTACTTTGTGCCATATACTTCCATATGCATCACTGCATATGCGTTCACAATTTTTTTTAAACAGAGAACTGCGTTTTCTCAGAGAAGCTATGTTTTGCAAAGACCACACAGCTGCTAAGTGGTCACTTTGAGTACAGCTATCTTGGCCCGGGTCTAGACCCTGTCCTTCATCTATAGATTCCTGATTCTCCCGGTGGCCATGAGCTATGTTCTCATCTATTTGCTGAGTCCGAGCCTCCCTTACAGGAGGGGCTTTCAAAGTCCCAAGACTCCTACCACCTGTAGTGTCAAGTTTATTTCAGGCTTGACTCACATGGAATTCAAACAAACAAACAAACAAACAAACAAGCATGGGGTCTGTTAAGATTTGCTTGGTAAGAAAGAGCAAATGTCGACTGAAGCAGAGAGAGTTTACACCCCTTCATACCAAGAGTCAGGAGGCAGGTGGGGTGAAGGAAGCTATGCAACACTGTTTTTTTCTTTCTGGCTGCCCGTCTTCAGATGTGAATTTTAATATTCATCATTTTTTCCCATGGTCACAAAAAGTACTGTAACTCCAAGTTAGGAGCCGGACAAAGGAGGAAGAGGAAGACGTTCACGTACGTCTCACGGACCAGAACTGGGTCACCAGCTACCCCTAGCTGCAAGGGAGCCTAGAAAGTTGAGTTCCAACTGCTAACAGCTTACGCAGCAGAAGCAGGCAAAAAGACAGGACTTAGAAATGGGAGTTGAACGGGATAACTTTCGGTACTCGCTACAATGCTATACCAAGAAAGTCCTGTCTTTTCCATTGCTTTTTGATCCCCAATATTTTTAAGCCCAAAGCCTCAAAGGGTGTCATTGTGCCTTTAACATTCCTTTTAACAAGGCGAGGGAGCTCTCAGGTTCAGAGATTTGTTGGGGTGATAGTATTCTGATATGATTGTAAAACTCGGAGCCTTGGTGGGGTGGTGGGTGAGTGCCTGCATGTTGGGCTGTGATCTGCATGGTCGGCAGTTTGAAATCACCAGCCTCCGCAGGAGAAAGACAGCGCTGTCTACTCGGAAACTCCCAGGGCAGTTCTACCCTGCCCGATGAGTCCGCATTGGCGCGAGGGTACAGTGTGGTTTTTCTAGTATGTGGTGACGTGCTTTCAAGTGATTTTCAGTTTGTTTGTTTTTGACAAACTCAGAAACATTTGAAATAAAAGTATAAACAATAAGATAGGTACTAGTCATACAGATAAAAACCGTATAAAGCTATGTAACCAAATGTTGGAAACAATGCTCTAGATTAGGGATAGGCAAACTTTTGAGACAGATCCAATTCTGCCCCTCAAGACAGTTTAAAAAGCCATAAATATACACTTGAAAACAAACAAAATCACCATTATCTGGAAAAAACATTTTTTTCACTTTTACTTCAGAGCCACAGTGTGCATGAACTGAAAGAGCTGCATATGGCTTGCAAGCCTAAGTGTGCCAACCTCTGCTCTGTTGAGGACAAACTCAGGCAACGTAGCCCAACAGAGTAGAAGAAGAACTAATTTCTGAGTCAAGATGCCGGTGTGGAAGCCAAACTACTCAATCTTCTACATCAACAATATCACCATCTATTCAGGAACCCCAGAAATAGTTTTATTCCCTTCCTACTCGCTCCCTGCTACAGAGGAGATGCCGGCCCATTTGAAGAAGTTCAAGTATTTACCCGTCTGGATATCTTTTATAAAAATCCATGGAGTCAGAAAGTTCTCAGTCTCAGAGTGCAAGAGTGGGTAGGCATTGGGCTGCAGTCCAGACCCAAGCCACCACTCACTCCATGGGAGCAAGACACAGCTTTCTACTCCTATAAGACTTACATTCTCAGAAACTCACAGGGGCAGCTTTCCACTGTCCTATAGGGTCACTATGAGTCCTTCCTTCTATATGCCATCAATCAATAGGGGCTATTGTTTTACATACTAATACTTACATATTAATCATATCTCAAATTCATCGTCATGCAGCCTTCACCTTTCGGACTGCCCTGAATTAGCTGAGAACCTCATCAGTTTCCACTGGATTATTTCAACAGCCTGCTCATTTGATTCTCTGCCCTTAGTTCCACTCCCATAAAAGTACAAATCTCACGAACATCCTCCCTTTGTCAAATCTTTCAGGACTCTCTTTGGCTTTCAGGATGATGCACTTTAAAACATTTTAAGATAGCCTTTAAGGTGTGTGGTAGATATTACACTTTCTCACCAATACTTTTGCTTCTTTGATCCATCTTGAGGAGCCCTGGTGTTGTAGAGGTTTGGTGTTGGGCTGTTAACTGCGAGGTCAGCAGTTTGAAATCATCAGCTGTCTCTTGAGAGAAAGATGAGGCTTTCTACTCCCAGAAAGAGTTACATTCTCAGAAACCCACAGGAGTAATTCTACCTGACCTTAGAGGGTTGCCATGAATCAGAATTGACTCTGTGGCAATGA
>NW_022111307.1:4921166-4926368 GCF_000313985.2 Echinops telfairi | reverse complement strand
GGAGGTGAATAGTCCTGTAATCAGACAGAGAGCATTGCAAAGTCAGTTATGGCACCTGTAGTTGGGTCAAATTGTGATATCTTATTATTTGATCTCCCTTTTGACACATTTTAAGGCTATTTAAGCTTAAAAAAAAAGAAGGGAAAATATACATGGATTAAGCCTCTAGTGAATCCCCTGTGATCATGAACCAGGGATGTGAATAGCCTTGTTAACATGGAGAAAGCATTGGAACATGGGCTGTCACAAATGAAGTTAGGCTATGATCCATATAAATTGGCTTGAGGTTTTAATATTTTTTGCTTCCTTTTCAATTGACGTTTTTTTTTTTCAGTTTTACTTTGTTATTCTTGTTTGTTTGTTTTTCAATGTTTTTCTGTATATGAAATCCAGGACAGGTAAATCTATAGAGTCAGTGACTGAATTAATGAGTTCGTGGGGGTATGGCAGGGAAGATTTTGGGGAAATGGGGAACTAATAATGCCGAGTAGAAGAATGAAGAAAATTGATTATGGTGATGATTGTATAATCCTTTAAAAAATAAATCATTTTATTGGGGGCTCTTATATCTCTTATAACAATCCATACATCATCATATCAATCACATTTGTGCATATATTGCCATTGTTATTTTCAAAGCATTTTCTTTCTACTTGAGTCCTTGGTATCAGCTCCTCTTTTTTCCCTCCCTCCTCCACCCTCTCACTCTGATGAACCATTGATGAATTATAAATTATTGTTATTTTCATATCTTACACCACTTATGCTACAACCCTTCTTGATGTGATTGAACTATTGAATTATATGATATGTGAATTACATGCCAATAAGCCTTTGGAGGGGAACGTGAACAGGTCTGTAAAAGAGGGTCGTTGATGAAAAGCCATAGCAGTTGACTGAGATCACAGTCGGAACCCACTGTGACCATGTGGGAAGCCATCAAGATTCCAGTGGGAAGCTGAACGTGAACAAGAAAATCAAAGGAGCAGGGGGAATTATCACAGCAGGAAAGCATCAACAAGAACCAACAATCCTTTTTGAAAAGCCTATCTATGAAAAATAGATAATAATCCAAATGAAGGATGATTTTATGCAAAGACGTAGAGCCATGAAAAAGATTAAAAAATAAATCCTTGTATCCCCAATACCTAGAGCCCTGGGGGTCTCAGTGGTCCTGTGTTGGGCTGCTAACTTCAAGGTCAGCAGTTTGAAACCACCACCTTCTCCAAGGGTGAAAGTGATGCTCTCTACCTCTGTGAAGAGGTCAAGTCTCAGAGACTCACAGAGCGTCTTGTTCTCTAGGGTTGCTGTGAGTTGGCATCAATTCAATGGCTGTGATTTGGGAGCTTTTACGGTATCTCTAGCATCTAAAGTTAGAGAACAAGATCTAGTGAAATGCAAAAAGGATCACTTGGATAACGATGGAAATTAAAATAAAATGAGATGGATTAAATATAACGATTACAATAATAACTATGCATATCTGAATGAAAACAAATGCCATCATAATTATGAATAGCTGACTATATATACAAAAGGAATTCATCGTGCTTTTGGAAAATCAAGCGGAAGCATTTTCTCAGATAAGGAAGTCAGAAGTGGACGGAAAAAGGGCGTCTACATTCAGAAGGGCCTGCTGTTGTTAGGGGCCATCAGGTCCGTGTTGACTCGATGATCCAATGTTTAACAGGAAAGCCACTCCTGCATGGCCCCGTGTCCTCCTCACAAGGGCTGTTAGGTTTGAGCACATTGTTGCAGATCCTGCAGCAGGCCACCTCCTGGAGGGTCATCTTCCTTTCACTTTACCCAGCATGACCGTCTTCTCCAGGGACTGGCATCTCCTGATAACATGTCAAGAAAAACCAGTGAGACAAGGTGTCACCATCCTCACGTCCAAGGAGCATTCTGGCTGGCCTTCCAAGACAGGTTTGTTTGGTCTCTTCGCAGTCGGTGGTCCTTTCAATATTATTCACCACAATTCAAATACATCGATTCCTCTTTGGTTTTCCTTATCCAACTTTCACATGCATATGAGGTAATTGGAAATGACCATGGCTTGAGTCAGCGGCACCTTAGACCTCGAAGTGACGTCTTCTTTTATTCTTCACTCTTTTAAGGAGGTCTTGTGCAGCTGATATGCACAATGCAATGTGTTGTCTGATTTCTTGACTGCTGCGTTCATGAGATGTCCCAGGGTAGGGAAAATTATAGAGAAATAGAAATTCTTCTCTCATACCTGTGGAAATATAAAGTTATATGGACATTTGGGTGGCAATCTGAGAGTAAAAATAATAAAATAAAAATGCATATCATGCGAATAAAGACTTTTACTTAAAAATATGTCTTAGACATTCCTTTGCAGAATGGCCGTAGGGAGGAGATAAGCCGGTCAGGGGGCAGTGTAGCAATGATGAAACATACAACTTTCCTCTAGTTCTTAAATGCTTCCTTCCCTCCAACTATCATGATCCCAGTTCGACCTTACAAATCTGCTGGACCGGAGGATGTATGCTGGTGCAGATGGGAGCTGGAAACACAGGAATCCAGGTCAGATGAACGGCTCAGAACCAGTGGTGAGAGTGGTGATACAGGGAGGGTGGAGGGAGAGTGAGGGAGAAAGGGGGAACAGATTACAAGGATTTAAATTTAACCTCCTTCCTGGGGTCAGATGGCAGAGAAGTGGGTGAAGGGCGATGCGGATGGTGTAAGATATGACATAATAATAATAATTTATAAATTATCAAGAGTTCATAGGGAAGGGGGGAAGGGGAGGGAGGGGGACAATGAGGAGCTGATACCAAGGGCTCAAGTAGAAAGCAAATGTTTTGAGAATGATGAAGGAAACGTACAAAAGTACTTGACATAATGGATGTATGTATGGATTGTGATAAGAGTTGTAGTTGTATGAGCCCCCAATAAAATGATTTTTTAAAATATGTCTTAGAGAAACACTCTCACATATGCAAGCATATTCATTGCAATATTATTCATAAAGGTGAAAAGTAGGCTGCAGTAAAATAATGGTGAAAGATAATTCCTACTATGATTCAGAAGGATATCCATCCATCCATATGGATTTAGCTTTTTGACTTATAGTCATGGTCCTTGAAACTTGAAATCTTTATAGGAGTAGACAGCCCGTCTTTCTCCCTCAGAGCAGCTGGCAGCTTTGACCTAGCAACTTTGTTCAATGCATAGCCCCACTACCCAACCAGAGCTCCTTGTCTATTAGGCACAGTGGCCAAAAACACCCTGGGACCCTAAAGACAACAAAAACAACAACAAAAACAACCTGGGACCCTGATACTTTTAGAAGCCCATAAAAGCTTTCTTTTTTATTTTTAATTAAAAGAAAATAATAATAAACATCCATTAATGAACCCACCCTGGTTTATATCCATCTTTATACAAAATAGTCATAAAATATCATTTTTAGTACTTTTCATGGAAGAAGGAATCCATGATGGCAGAAGTGCTGATAGACGGCATAAGGTGCAAAGCAGCCGTGGTTAGGAGAGAGAATGCTTGGATGCATTACAGTGATGGCAATGGACATGAAGACAGAGGCCAAATGAAACCTCTATTTTGTAGGAAGGAAAGCTTGAGCCTGGCCATTAATTTAAAGTGAGGAATGAAAGAATGGAAGAAAGTAAAGATCACACCTATTGTGTTAGCCTGGGTACTTTAGAGAAACAAATTCACAGAAACTCATGTATAAGAGAGAGTTTTATATAAAGGTTAAGTGCACATCAAGAAAACATCCCAACCCAGAGCTGCCCAAGCCCACAAGTCCAACATTAACCCATTGACCCATATGTCCAACACCAATCCACAAAGTCCTCCTCCATCTCACAAAACAGATGCAATGATGCTGACTGCAGGAGGAAAGCTGAGTCAGTGAATGTGTAAGCATCTTAATGTTAGCAGGGGTCTCCACACTGGTGCTCCAGCACCCTGGGGCTGCACTGGGTTAGGTCCATGTGGCTTCTCCTCAGGGATGTCTTGCAGGAAGTGAGCCTTGACAGCTGAAGCAGGGAACTGCCTAAGGCAGCTGCACCCTGGTCCAACCATCAAAAAGCAAGAGACCCGAGAACTGGAAAGGCGACACTCAGGGAGCCATTTATCCCTCTGCCCTTTAATTAACCCCGCATGTGTTTATTGGCCAGGTTGGCACAATCAACTAACTACCTCACCTATATTTTGACTTGGACTTCTGTTGTTGTTGTTGATGATGTTGGAGCAGATAGGTGGAAGGTGAACAGGGGTCAAAGAGTAGAGTCTTATATGCTTGCCAATTTATTGAGAATTTGCCTTGTAAGTCAATGATATTTTTTATATAAATCATTTTATTGGGGCTCTTACAGCTCTTATAACAATCCATACAGTCATTGTGTCAAACACATTCTTACAAATGTTGCCATCATCCTTTTCGAAACACTTTCTTTCTACTTGAGCCCTTGGTATCAGCTGCTCATTTTTTCCTACCCTCCCCCATCCTTCCTCCCTCCTTCATGAACCCTTGATAATTATAAATTATTATTATTTTCATATGCTGCCTCTCTTCACCCATATTTATGTTGGTTATACTTGTTCAGTTCCTCCTTTCTTTCCCCACTTCTTCCTTAGCCTCATGGTATCACTATTCCCATTATTGTTCCAGAGGTGTTTGTCTGTCCTGGATTCCCCGCGTCAAGTGCTCTTATCTGTACATGCTCTGGTCTAGCCGGATTTGTCAGGTAGAATTGGGGACATGATAGTGAGGGGGAAAACGCATTAAAGAACTAGAGGAATGTTGTGTTTGTCAACGCTCTACTGCACCCTGGCTGGCTCGTCCCTTCCTTGTTACCCTTGTGTGATGGGAAGTCTAATTGTCTACAGATGGGCTTTGAGTTTCCACTCTGCCCCCACCCCTAGTTCACATCAATGTGATTATTCGTTATAGGTTTTTGATGCCTGATACCTGATCCCATCAACACCTCATGATCACAGGTTGGTGTGCTACTTCCATGTGGGCTTTGCTGCTTCCCAGCGAGATAGCCACTTGTTTATCTTCAAGCCTTTAAAACCCCAGATTATATATCTTTTGATAGCTAGGCATGATCATCTTTCTTCACCACATTTGCCTATGCACTCATTTTGTCTTCAGCGATCATGTTGGGTAGGTGAGTATCACTAAATGCCAGGTTATTAGTGTTCTTGTGT
>NW_022111307.1:4912794-4920476 GCF_000313985.2 Echinops telfairi | reverse complement strand
TTCTCAGGATTGTTGATCCTACCTATTTTATCTAGATAGACATAAAAATTTAAAAACAAACAAAGAAAGAAAAGCATATAAATAGTTGTAGGTCTGTCTGTTGACCTTTATGAGAATTTTCCAGTTGAGTCTGATGAAGTACCAAATCCTGCACCAAAGTCTATTTTTGGGATTCCTTGGGGACTTCACTGCTTTACTTCCCTTGCTGCTCCATTGCACACCCTTCGTGTTTCCACCTGATGTGGTGGGGTCAGATCAGACACAATTTTTGCACCGTGTCTCCAGTGTTGTCTCTGTAGTGTTATGGGTCAGTGAGGGGACACCTTGTCTAATGTGGTGGGCCCATCCCTATGGTCCTTTCTTTGCATTAAACCAACGATTATTAGACTAACTAGGCAGCACAATCATGTGGGAAACATTAAAAAATTTAAATTTTGGTCACAGTGACCAGACTAATAGATCCAGAATCTTGGAAGTAATCTGGAATTGAGAAAAGCATAATTTTGGGTGAAGAAGGAGAGAAGAGGCTTTTAAAGAGAATGACATGATAAGATATTTTTTTAAATTTTCACTCCATAGCAGTGGAGTAGGTAGAATCAAATTGGTGATAAACCAGATAGCAGTGCCACTAAAATCCAAGCTTCTGTACTCTTTCCTCATTCTCCCTGAGGAAGAAAAATGAAATGAACTTGAAGTAGTTTGGAAACAAGATGGGAAGCCCTCCTGAATGAGACCCAGCTCTGAGCATAGCTTGGCTAAAGTTCAGGAACATGCGGAACACATGGGGTTTTGGGTCCCATTGGCCTTCTCTGGACAAACTTCAAAGCAAATTTAAACATTACAGTTGTCACAAGACAGGGAACCTGAATGAAAATGACAGTTTTAAAAGCATGGTTTTTAAAACAAAAACACTTCTCCAGAAGAAATCGTCCCAGGAAAGCTAATTTTCCTTTATTAAAACCCACTGCTGTTAAATCAATTCTGGGCTCATAGTGACCCTCTCAGACTGAGTAGAAATAACTGCCCTATATAATTTCCAGCTGGACTACATGAAGAAAGCACAATCAGGATTGTAGGAAGGCTCTTGTACAACCTGCAACACAGATAAAACAACCTTGCTGCGAGCAAAGTGGACATGGAGCACTTACTGATGAATCAAAGAGTACAACCTTCAGTATGGAGTACACTCAATATACAGAAAAGAAGACTCCACACACCGGGCCAATAGACAGCATCATTACCAACTGGAAAAAGAAAAAAGATGAAAGTTGTCAAGGGCATCCTTTTACTTGGATCCACAATCAATGTTCCCAATAGCATCTGGGGAGAAATCAGATGACATATGTATCGCATTTGGAAAACCCGTAGCCAAAAACCCTCTAGCATTTTAGAGAGAAAAGAAGGTTCGTTTTGAGGATTAAGGTGCTCCTGACTGAAGAAGCTCTGATATTTCCAGTTGTCTCATCTGCAGGTAAGAGCTGAACAAAGCATAAGGAAAATGGCTAATGCGTTCAGTGCAGGCAGGAATTCTTCCATTAGTACCACCTGTTCTTGATAACATGAGGGGTTATTCAAAGAAAACTGGATTTTTTTTCAAAGCTATGTATTTATTATTTTTTAAAATCATTTTATTAGGGGCTCATACAACTCTTATCACCATCCATACATACATCAATTGTGTCAAGCACATTTGTAAATTTGTTGCCCTCATCATTCTCAAAACATTTGCTCTCTATGTAAGCCCTTGGCATCAGCTTCTCATTTTTCCCTCTCCCTCCCCGCTCCCCCCTCCCTCGTGAACCCTTGATAATTTATAAGTTCGTATTTTGTCATATCTTACACTGTCCGAAGTCTCTCTTCACCCCCTTTTGTGTTGTCCATCCCCCAGGGAAGAGGTTATATGTAGATCCTTGTAACCAAGCAACAAAAGAAGACAAAACAAAACAAAAAAAGCCAATGACAACAACAACATCAAAAAAGAAAAGCCTGTAGTTAGTTCAAGGGCTGTTTGTTGGCCTTTAGGAGTGTTTTCCAGTTGAGTCTAATGGGGTGCCAAGCCCTGGCCCCAAAGTCTATTTTTGGTATTCGCTGGGGACTTCTTTGCTCTGCTCCTCTTGCTGTTCTGTTGCATGCACTTAGTGTTTTGCCTCAGTGTGGTGGGATCAGATCAGGTGCAATTCCCACACTGTGGCTTCAGTGTTGTCCCCTATAGGGCTTTGGGTCAGTGAGGGATGTCGTGTCTCATAGTGGGGCTGGCCATATGGTCTTCTCTGTGGATTGGCTGCTCTGAGCGGGAATATCGTCCTCAAGACTTGATGGGCCAGGATGTGCTCCACTCACTCTTCCACTCCCTTCATTTGTTCCTGTGTGCTCTGATCAGACATGTGGCTCTCCCAGAGCTGCAGCTTCAGTGCTGTCCTCTGAAATAAATTCTTCTGTGGGGAGGGACAAGTGTCCACGTAGTTGGGATAGGGGCCAGCCCCTCAGACCTCTCCACTGGTTCCCTACTCCATGCCACGGCATGTTGCATTCACATCTTGGAGCACCGGGTTGAATTCTCTGGTCCCTCTTTCCCTGTGGAGATATAAACAATACCCTCCCCTTGGGTGGGTTCGTGCCCTGTTCTCCTGCTACCCATTTCTTTTTCTTTTTTTCATTTTCCCCCTCACAAAGTTATGTATTTAATTTTTATTTTTTTTTTTACAAAACAGCCTTATCATCTTCAAAGTGCTCTCCATTACACTTTTTTCTTTTTTTGCCCCAAACTGGCACACTGAAGCAGTCCTGAATGGACAAAAATATCAACTTGTAATGTATTTGGAGGTCATTTCACAAGGTCAGACTGTTAATCAAGTTTTCTATTTAGAGGTTCTGAAAAGATTGCTTAACAGCATGTAACAAAAAGGACCTGATTTGTTACAGACGTGAGCCTGGTTTTGCCACTGATAATGCACCTGCTCATGCAGCCATTTCAGTGTGCCAGTTTGTGGCAAACCCCTCCCCCCACAAACAGCATGTCTCTCTTATCCCAAGCATCTTACTCCCCTGACCTTGCTCCATATGAATTCTTTTTATTTCCATGAATGCAGAGGGACATGAAAGGACAGCGCTTTGACGATTTAGAAGAGGTGAAGAAAAAAAACACACAAGGGAGGTGCATTCAGCCATCCAAACAGATGAATTTGAAAAATGTTTCCAAGAATGGAATCACAGATTTGACAAGTGTATTAAGTGTAATGGAGAGTACTTTGAAGGTGATGTTTCTTTTGTAAAAAAAAAATTAAATACATACTTTGGGTGGGGGGAAATTCCATTTTGGGGGTACCTCCTTGGATGCTACCTCTTGAAATGATGGAATGTTGACAAGTTCTTTTTGGTACCCTGACTCTATGTATTCTTTCCATGCTACCTGCATGGTTCAATATTTGCCCTTGAATCTTTTAACATTAGCACTCCAGGCTTGATTTTCCTTCAGTTTTCCCAGTTTAGGATATACTGAGTGTGTTCTTCCTCTGTGGTTTTGTAACTCCAGATGTTTGCAATTTCATTATAATTCTTTGTCTTCTCGAGCAGCCCTTTGAAAATTTCTCTTTAGCTCCGTGATTTGCTCATTTCTTGTATTTTCTTTAGCTACTCTATGGTTAAGAGTAAGTTTGAGTCTCTTCTGACATTCGCATTGATCTTTTCTTTGTTTCCTGTCTCTTTGATGACCTTTTACTGTCTTCATGGAGGATGTGCTTGATGTCATTCCACAGGTCATCAGATCGTCTGTCATGAATGCTGAATGCATCAAATCTGTTCTTGAGAGGTTCTCGTAATTCAGGTGGGATCTACCCGAAGGCATGTTTTGGCTCTTGTGGATTTGTTCTCATTTTCTTCAGCATCAATCTGAACTTGCATTTGAGCAATTGGTGCTCTGTTGCATGGCATACTAAGCCATAAAATTCTCAGAGTAAAATGTCCAACACCAGTCCCTTTCAGCCCACTAATTCTTAGTCTCTCTCTTTATGTGTTCTCTTTCATTTTTGACAACTCTCAGTTTTCTTAGATTCATACTTCATACATTCCAAACTCCATGTATTCATAGATGTTTTCAGCTGTTTCTTCTTATTTTGAGTTGTGCCCCATCAGCTGTTGGAACTCTTAAAATTTTTTATCCATCCATGTCATTACCGTCACCCTTATTTTGAGAAGGAAGCACTTCCTCAGTCACATTTTGAGTTTATTCTACCCCGAGGGACTAATCTTCTGGCACATTCTCTGATGATGCTCTGCTTCTGTTCATGAGCTTTTCAGTATCTGCCAATGTTCTGCTGCTGGCCATAACGTTTTCAGTGGCCAATTCCTCAGAAGAGGACAGACTCTTCCTTCTTCATAGTCTGTTCTTACTCTGGAAGCTCTGCTGAAATCTGCCCACCACGAGTGACCTTGCTGGTATTTTCAATACTGGTGACATAACGTTCAGCAATACAACAACACATAAACCACCACAGTCTGATACACTAACAGATAAGTGTTGGTGGAATCAGACTACCATGTCCTTTTGCTACATGAAGCAGCTGGTGAGTTTGAACCTCAAATTTTTTATTAACAGCCAACAGCTTTACCCTTGCACCACCAGGACTCCACCCTTTAGACAACAGTTCTAAAAGTTTGGACCTCAAAATATTTTTAGTTTGCAGATCACATGCTCCATGGAATTTGTACCTACGCGTTATGTGATGGAGAAAAGTGTGACTGTTCCCACGACTTATCACTAGACCCCTTTAGTTAAGCTCATTGCTGCTTTCTGTAATACTGTGAGTCACTGGGGGAAGCATGTAAACACTTTGAGCCCCTTTTCCTTTGTATAAGACAGGAGTAAAAATAACACCTGCCTTTGGTTCACAGATATTGTTATTCCTTTTTTTCTAACAGTTTTATTAGCACTTCATCCACATATCATATAATTCAATGATTCAATAAAATGAAGAATTATGCAATTATCACCACATTCAATTGTAGAACATTTTCTTCTTCCTTGTAATCATTGTTATTCATGTAATTATTTTTTTCTAATTGTGGAAAAAATGTACACAATAAAACGTTCTCTAATTCCACAATTTTTAAATGTATAATTCAGTGTCATCGATTATACTCTTCATGATGAACAACAATTACTAATAACCTTTTCCAAATTATTCGACCATCATGAACATAAACTCAATGCCCCTAAGCAACAACACTTTCTCCTTCACCCATGGTAGTTTGGTCAAGTTTGGTTTCTTTTTTTTTTTTTAGTCATTTTCTTGATAAACTTTTCATATATTGTACATTTCCATGGCTTTTTAAAGTTTTATATACAGCATCACAATCAGTTCTAGTGCTCCCTTCCCCCTCCTGCAGTCATTGTTTGCACCCCAAATCCCTCACTTCCCCACCCCACACCCTCCCTCCACAAGCATGATAAAACCATTGCATCAACTACTGGCCCTATGCATCCACTTCTTCTGAGCTCTGCAAACTGGGAAGCCCAACAGAAACAATAAGAAACAAAAGCAAACCAAAACTGCAATAATAATAGTAATATAAAGATACAAATAAAGTGTAAGAGAGAAAAGACCACCATCAATATTTGAAAGGCCAGAGAATAAATTTCTGTCATGGAACAGGTGAGAAATACCTGAGCCTAGAGCAAATCCAGGTTGGGTCAAGAGGGAGGTCAACTGACCAAGTATCATGTTATATCATGGTTCCATCCACCATCATCAAATTTACAATATTCTCTAGCTGACAGTAAAGCTGATCAGTCCCTTGCCTGTGGCTAAGAGGGGATCTGATAGAGGCTAATCTGCCCAGATGCTCTGCAGATGGATTTTAGGCTCCCACTGTCCTCCACGGCCTTCTACAAAGGGGATGTTCACAATCTAAGCACGAATGTTTTTCCTTTGCCATATTTGGATTTTGTTATTGTCATCTTGGGATCACACAAGCTGGTGTGCTTCTTCAGTGCAGACTTAGCTGCTTGCTTGTTTGAATAAAAGCCTTTTAGACCCCAGACACGATTCTAAATGATAGCTGGGCACCATTTGCTTACTTCACCACCCTTTGCTCTAATTACTTATCCTCAGTGATCATTTCATGAAGGTGAGTCTTGGGCAGGGCCATGTTATAAGAACGAACTGTTCTTGAATTGGGACTAGCGGTAAGTGGCTAAGATTTCATTGAGAAATTTTGTATTTATACTCATGAGGAATACTGGTCTATAACCTTGTTTTCATCTTTGCCTTGCTTTGGTATCAGGTTTGTAGTGGTTTAAAATAATAAACTAATGAATAGTCCTCCCTTTTAGTCCTTCCTAGAATAGTTGAGTAGGGATAGTACTGAATCTGTTGTGAAAGTTTGGTCAGATTTGCCAGTGAAGCCATATGGGCTGGGCCTTTTGTTGTTGCTGTTATTGTTGTTATTGGGAGTGTTGAAAGCCATTTTATTTATTTATTTTTATTGTGAATTAGGTCAAAGTCTACAGAACAGATCATAGTTTTAGATTCAATAATCTATACACATTCTGATCCAACTCCATTGCATTCCTCTATGTGTATCATAGCTTATCCCACTTCCTCCCAGTGTTCCCTGTCTCCATTCCCTTCCTTCCTAACCCCCTTCCTTGGGGGGATACCCCCTTTTCCATCTGAAATAGTTGATTAGTCTGCCATGAAGGTGGATTCCATTCAAGACCTGAAAGGGACTAACGGCTATAGCTGACTCCATCCAAGCCGTTAAGTGTGGTCTTTTGTATGAGCTGAGAGTCCTCCGACTTTGTTCTTCTTCTTTAGTTATGTTTTAATTCTCTAGGGCCTCTTTCTTTCCATCGGAGAGCTGATGTGTGCCCACTTTCTGAGGACACCATAAGCCTCCGAGCTGTCCAGAAGGAGCAGTCCAAGAACCAAACAACAGCTATACCTTCCAGAACAGCTGCGGGACAGCTTCTTCCTTGGCAAGTCTCGAAAAATGGAATCATTCCATATTGTTGTTCCAAGTTCCAAGTTGAAAATAAGATCTCTTGATTTTTTTTTTTGTAAACGCTTTTTCCCTTTCCCGTCTTCTGCCTCCACCACTTGTCACCTTGTTGAGATTTTTGTTTTTAATGACCTCTTAACTTCATCTATCCAAATTTTCTACTTCTATCTTTGCTAGTTTTGATACATAGTGTGTTTCTAGAAATTTGTCTAATTCTTCTTGTTTTTCAAATTTATTCAAGCAGTTTTTTCATAGTATGCTGTTATGATCCTTTTTTATTTCAGTTGGCTCTGTTGTAATGCTGCCCATGTTATTTATTATTTTGTTTATTTGCATCTTCCCTTTTATTTTCCCTTTTTAATTTTATCAGGCTCTTGTCTATTTTATTGGTCCTCTCCAAAATCAACAACATTAATAACAAAAACTCATTAGCACTACCAACATAAAATAACTTCTAGTTTTATTGATACTTCCTATTGTTTTTCTTTTTTCTGTTTCATTTGTTTGTTTTTAAATCATTTTATTAGGGGATGCTTACAGCTTTTATCACAGTATATCCATCCATCCATGTGTCAATCACTTTTGTACATATGTTGCCATCATCATTTTCAAAATACTTTTTTCCATTTGAGCCCTTGGTATTCAGCTCATTCCCCCCTCCCCCACCCTCTCTCACGAACCCT
>NW_022111307.1:4909306-4910138 GCF_000313985.2 Echinops telfairi | reverse complement strand
TGGCGGGGTCAGATCAGGCGCAATTCCCACACTGTGTTCCTGGTGTTGTCCCTCGCAGGGCCATGGGCCAGTGAGGAGCATCTCGTCTCATAGTGTTAGCCCTTCTTTTTATTTGTCTATTTATTGCTACAAATTCCCTTCTGAGTTAGTTTTTTCTGCGTCCCAAACCATTTGGTATGTTGTGTTTCCGTTTTCATTTGATTCTAGAAAATTTAAAATTTTGTTTAAAACTTTTTCTATTATCCAGGGAATTCAAACAATTTATTACTCAGTTTTGGGGTACTTGATTTTGTTGTTGTTCATTCTTCCTGTCACTGATGTTACAGTGTTGTTATTCGAGGAGATGCTTTGTAGTAATCCAATGTTTTAAAATTTATTGAGGCTTACTTTGTGGGCTAACATATGGTCTATTCTGGAAAATAATCTAGGTTAATTGTGGAAAAAAACATTGTGCTACTGTGGATGAAATGTCCTGTATCTGTCTATGAGGTTAAGTTGGTTGATAGTATTATTTAGATCTGTGTCTTTGTTGAGATATAAGACTGCCATCTGCATGTTTCAGTAGATTTTATAGGGTTTTGCGATGGAGGGATAGAGTGATATATCTAATCACAATGCCATCATAGCTTCCTCTTCCTTCTTTACGGCTATTCCTCTTTTCTGGTAACATTTTCTTCTAGTTTTGGCATTGTGAGCATGTTGTCCTCATAGAGTGAGTTGGGAAATATTTCTTTCTCTTCAGTGTTTTGGAAGAACTTGTGTAGAGTTGGTTTTATTTCTTAAGTGTCCATCAGCAATGCCATCTGGCTTGGATTACCACCCCTCCCCCTGT
>NW_022111307.1:4906424-4907953 GCF_000313985.2 Echinops telfairi | reverse complement strand
TATATATATAGTTTCATTTTTATTCATTTTAAAATTATTTCTAATTTGTATTTTGACTCCTGGTTATTTAGAAATATGTACTTAGTTCCCAAATATTTGATAATTTCAAAAAAAATTTTTTTGTCATTTATTTTAAATTTAATTGTACTTTGGTTAGAGAACCTACTTTGTATGACAAGAATCATGATAGAACCAGAATATGATCTATCCAGGTAAATGTTTCATCTGCACTCGAAAGGAATGTGTATTTTGCTGTGGGTGGGTGGTATTTAAGTGCTTACATCCTTAATAAACTTCTGTTTGCTTGTTCTGTGAACTCTTGAGGGAGGAATGTTGAAATTTCTAACTTTGACGGTCACTATGTCTATTTCTCCTCGTGGTTTTATTAGCTTTTGCTTCATGTGTTTTGAAATTCTCTTTTTAATCTAAGGATTTTTGGATACTATTAGAATTAACATTTTACTATTACAAAACGACATACTTTATCTCTAGTAATATTTTTTGTTACAAAATTTACTTCATCTAATATTAAATTTATAGTAATTGTATTGACAATGACTCCAGCTTCACACAAAAATGTGTTTCTTAGAAGCAACATAAGGAGTCTTGCTTTTTTTATTCCATATGACAATCTTTGCCTTTATACTAAGGTACTTTGACTACAATTAATATGATTATTGACATTATTATGTTTGAGTATATAATATCACCTTTTGCATTCTATTTACCTCATCTATTCTTTGACAATTTTAAAGCTTCACTTAGATTACTTTAGATAAGAACTAGAATCATTTTTACGAAGTTATTTTATTTGCTCGGCCATTAACAAAATCTTTATTTTTTATTTTACTTTCTTTTTTTTAGAGGTTACCTAATCACAATTTTCAAAAGAAATTATTCACTTTCCTGTGCACTTCAAAATTTTATAATGATATTTATGTCCTTTGTGTCATTATAATATGGCTGTTATTAATTTCACTTACACATATATTGCAAACAGCACAGTAAATTGGCATCATTTTATCTAGACAATTATCTTTTAAATAAGGCTATCTGCCAATAGAATAGTCTGATATATTTAACCCTTTAGTTACTGGCACTTTTTCCAGTTGTCTTCAGTCTTTTGTTTAGATCCATATATCCATCTGCTATAATTTTCTTTCTGTCTGAAGGTCTTCTTTCAGCATTACTTGTAGTGTGGGTCTACTGGTGATGAATATTTTCAGATTTTGTATATCTTTAAAAAGTTTATTTTACCTTGTTTTCAAAAGATATTTTCAATAGAAACAAGAGAGTATTATTTTGAGGATGAAGAAGACATAATTAAAATAGTAGTTTACCTATAACAAGAATTCACTAAATGTCAACAATCCTCTGAGCTAAGGGTGCATAAGCAAGTGTGGTGAAGGAAGCTGATGGTGCCTGGCTATCAAAAGATACAGTGTCTGGGGTATTAAAGGCTTGAAGGTAAACAAGTGGCCATCTAGCTCAGAAGCAACAAAGCCCACATGGAAGAAGCACACCAGCCT
>NW_022111307.1:4904101-4905914 GCF_000313985.2 Echinops telfairi | reverse complement strand
ATCAAGGGTTCATGAAAGAAGGGGGAGGGGGAAAGGAGACGTAAAAGGAGCTGATACTAAGGGCTCAAGTAGAAAGCAAATGTTTTGAGAATGATGATGACAACAAATGTACAAATGTGCTTGACACAATGGATGGATGGATGGATTATGATAAGAGTTGTATGAGCCCCCAATAAAATGACTTTTTAAAAAGAATTATTATTTTCACTGTGCAGAATTAGACACTGAGGCCCAGCGAGGCTAATTGAATTGTCTAATGTCATACACCTAGCAAGTGACAGAGCTGGATGTATGTGATTCTGGACTTTGTAATGCCTGCCCCGCTAACCACACCCCGCCCGCCCCCCCACTGTGCAACCTGTTTCAGTGCCTGAGGTCTTCAGACTAGAAGGCGAGGCAATGTTTTGGGGCTCTGGCTTGCTCTGGCATGGGACACTATGAGAGGCCCATGGGGCTGAGCCTGAGGACTCTGTAATCTTAAGCACAATGTTCCTATCAAGAATAATCAGGGGAAAGACAAATATATAGTCCAGGAAATGCTTCATATGTGAATTTCTGAGGAAAGCTAATCATTTGAGTCATTCCAGATTCTAGCACAGTGGTTTCAACAGGAAACTCCTGGGGTTCTATGAATTTATGCTCCCTGGAGACACACTAATAAAGAATGTGATCAGTGGAGTTCCAACAGAATTTGGGTCAAGACCAACCCAAAGTCGTTCCCAGAACCTGAAGGATAGCTCTATAAAATCAACTGCTTAGGGACTAGGAGACCATGATGTTTAAGAAGCTCCTTTCAGATATCTTTAGGAACATGGGAAAGAAATTGAGGATCTGAGTTTTCTTCTGCCTTTACTGCTTTTTTTTTTTTTAAGGAGCCTGGGTGGCACTGTCAGGGAAGCACTGAACTGCAAACAGCAAGATCAGTGATTCTCTCAGAGGTAGTTGAAGCTATCTGCTCTTTGGAAGATTTACAGCCTCAGGAACCCTATATAGGGCCACCATGGGTCAGAATCCACTCAATGACAGTGAGGTTTTGTTTTACCAGTTTTCCAACAATATGAGCCATGCGGGATGAATTTGCCTCCCTGAGTCATAGGTCACTTCTCGACAATGTAATGATAATATTTTTCCAATTTATCCCATCAACTTTTTCTGGATAATCAGGAAGCTATGGCGTAAATGTACTTGAGAACTCTCTAGAGAGCTCTTTTTCATCTCCAGAAAGACTCCCTGTTGGCCTTTTCCCTTACTTTTCTCTAGTTAAAGTGCCTTCTTTTTACTCCCTGGGCTCCTCGAAATTCCTGTGATATCACTGTCTACTTTGCCTTACACTTATTTAAATCTGTGTCTTATACTTTATACCACATTGTTAGCTCTTTGGAAAATATAACTACCATGTAATTGTATCCCTCATGGTGAATTGTTCCATACTTCACATTTTTTGAGAGCATTTCACATTCTATAAACATGTGGGGGTCAGTAAAACACTTCTGACTACTACAATAAGTATTACTAAACTGGAAATTTCAGAATGACATCACTGGATCCAGGTAAATGTCTACAAGATGAGCTACTGTTGTTGGCATGCTCCAATGTGTTCCAGCTCAAAGCAGTATGTGACATGTACTACAAATTCATTCTGTAATACTCAAAGGGATATGAGGGACATCATTGACTATCCTGCTCAGAAATGATATCTGTTTGGGTGAAACAAATGCCATGGACCATGGGGCCTTCTCTATAGATAGTGACTAATTTTACGCTAATTTTCATATCAAGTTTTAGCTGTGGATGGGCCAAATAATAAAATGGC
>NW_022111307.1:4879330-4904001 GCF_000313985.2 Echinops telfairi | reverse complement strand
GAGTGACGAGCCTCTTCAAAGCGATTGAGAAACAATCATGCATGGAGTTTCAAAACACATGCACGGAGCTTGACAAACTAGACAGTGAATCCAGACTATGGCATTTCCTAGATGTTTGACATTGGATAAGCATCTGAGTCTCAAGTCTTCAGGGGTTGTTTTAGAGTAGATGTTTCATGGAAATTTCTTAGCAATGTGTCCATCACATTGTTTAGTACTTAAATATTAGCACTTAGTACTAATTTATATCTCTATCATAGTGAAGTCTACATGACTTTGAACATGTCAATTTGGAACTTGAACTTCAGTTTCCTCATTTGAAAACTGATTACATTATGTAGGATACCATCTAATTCCAATAGTTGATTTTATGAATGGACTACTAATTCAATAATATGAATTACAATTTTGGTTTGGGTTCTCAACATAAACTATATAATTTTTTTGCATTCTGATTCTCCAGAAATCCCCTGACATTGAACAGCCTCACTCTAAGAAATCAAGGTTTGGTGAAGAGACACATATGCTTCCCAGCTCAGAACCTCTCCAATGGAGTTCTGGGATTGATTAGATAAGCACTTCTTGTTAGAGTTTCACAAACTGAAGATGGTGCAGTGAGATGAGGCAGCATTTTCTTGAGCAGGCCGCTTGATTTCTAATCATAAACATATCAACCTTGGTTAAGACTATCTCCAAAGCCCTTTCAAACTCTGACACAGTCTTGTTTCTCCAAGGACAGTTTCCAGGTTATGCTAACTGGGCACATGCAATACACATCTGAAGAGAAAGCTGTTCAGGGAGGTGGGCATAGTTGGTGATATGTGGGGAGTGGTAAAGTCTTTTCTCAAATGCCCTGTGAAAATAGCCTGGGATAAAGTAAAAGCCCACAGGGAGTAGAAATTGCACTCAAACATCAACCTAAATTTTGGCAGTTTGAGCCCACCCAGCATTACTGCAGAAGAAAGATCTGGCAATGTGCTTATTTTAAGATTATAATTAAGAAAACATTATGGAACTGTATTACTGTGGTCATAATGAATTGGAGTCGTAATGAGTTGGAATCAACTCAACGGTAATGGTTGATAAGACAGAGGTCATGGTGTCTGGGCTTAAGCTACTGGGATGGATGGTCACAGTTTGGTCCTGACTCTGAATTTAAGTACCCCATGCCACCTCCTGAGGCTATTTCCTCATTGACAGCGAAGGACACCACTCACAGTTTATCCTACTACTCAGTGCTATACAAGTGGGTATGATTGTCATTGCTGTTGCTGTTCTTTTTCTGAATAATTCAAGATTCTGCAAAGTGGTACAATGAACACATTGTTTATCACACACTGAAAAAATAAACCAAAAGAACTTTTTCCACAAAGTTAGAATTTGGAACAGAGATTATTTATAAACAGACATTTGCTACTGGGCATGTTTTAGTCTTCAATTAAATTCTTTCAGAACTCTGGCTCCACAGTGTAATGGCTTTGGAATTGGTAATAATAAAACATTAGCTACACTGGTGATTAATGCTTTTATTTAAAATAGAATGAGAATATGAACCCAGAGGTGTCCAGAATCAAATGTGAGATCGCTAGTGGCTAACCTTTAAGTGTCAGATTCTAGGGTTCAAACTTTTTTTGGTAACCGTGTTCTTTCACTGACAGAGAAAATAAGGTACTAATCTCTTTCTCAAAAGTTGGTTTGCTAACAATTAAACAAGTGGGAGAAGATTACTTGAGATGTTTTGAGTCAGTCTAAGCCAGGGGGTTAAACCAAGGGTCCTCCTCAGTCAGTTGGGGTACTTGTAACTAGGCCAAAGTTATTCAGTGTGAATGAGCGATAATGCCTACTCCACAAGGTAGTGTTTAGTGCACAGTGGCGCACTTACTTGAACACATAATAAAAAATGGCCTTTCTTCCTCTTTCCACCTGAGTACATGAGTGTTGACAAAGGCAGCTACAGGCAACCTCCAATTTGCGTAGTTTTCCAAACCCCCCAAGAACATCTTCCCCAGCAACTCAATCTGGAATTGACTACATTTTTCATTTCTTCCCAGCTTCTGTGACTGGGACTTCAGAGATTTCACCCCATCCCTTCCTTTTACTTCCCTCTGCCCTAGCAGTTAGTGCTTTAGGTGAGCCACATTCTCACTTCTCCTAAACCAGAATCCCAGCTTCCCACCAATCTTGCCTGGGTTACATGACCTGGGGGAAGAAGGTGTGTATGTGTGAATTACAGAGGAAACAGTTTATTTTGAGGAGGATGGAAAACAAAGGGGAAAAGTTGAAACAACACCCTTTCCCTTCTCTCCCTGAGTGACCCCTGCTCTGGTATCCCATACCCCATTCTCTCTGTGGCCCATCCTCACAGATCTGTTCACACTTCTCTTTTGCTTAGATTCCCTGGTTTAGCCCTAGGAGCTATTGCTCTAAAATGTTGGAGATACAGTTGTCCTATGGACTGGAAAAGTATCTATAAGAGTAGGTGTGTAAGGCAGTAGTTCTCTAACTGTGGCTCCGGACAAGCAGCATGAGCACCACTTATAAACATGCTAAAATGCAAATTCTATGAAGCCCCTTCCCACATCTCCTTAATCAGAAGTCAGTTGAGGATGAGGGTACCATTTTAACCACCATCCCAGCTAATTCTGATGAAAACTAAAACTTGAAAACCACTTTTGAATGAACCTGCAGAAAGGAAAGAGAAGCACCTGAACATTCCACTCTGCTTCTTGCCAAGCAAGGTAGGAATACTCTTTAAAATATATAATAAAGTAAAACCTATAAAATAAATTTGACTCATGGTGAGTTCATACATTACATGATGGAAGTGCTCCACAGGGCTTTCCTGGCTGTAATCTTTACAGAAGTAAGTGACCAGACCTTTCCCCCGGCTGTGGTATGGCTGGACACAGTGGAAGTACCAAACTTTTGGCCAGTAGTTGAATATAAAACTTTTTCCTTACCAAGGACCATTTAGGGAACATCTAAACTTAGTGCTAGCAGAAACAAACACAAGAAAAGCAAAATGATATTAACAAACTTGCATATATCAATAATAACACTGAATTCCAATGGATTAAATTCACTAATCAAAAGACAGAGAGTAGCAGACTGGATAAGAAAACAAGACTCATGTATATGCTGCCTATAAGAGACACCTTAAATGTGTGTCTGATAATCAAAGGACGGTGAAAAAATCTATCAAACCTATGGAAACCGTGAAAAGGAAGGAGTAGCAAAATTAATCTCTGATAAAATATATTTCAAGGTGAATAACAAAAGGAGAAACAAAAATTGATATTACATAATGATTAAGGGAACAATACACCAAGAGCATATAATGTTAATAAACTTATATGCACCCAAAGACCCTCAAAGTACAACAACCAAATCCTCACAGAGTTGAAAACAGAAATAAGCTGGATAATAATAGAGACGTCAACACACCACTCCTAAGGGAAGACAGCTTATCAGGAAAGGAAATCACTAGAGAAAGAAAATTGCTAAACAATACAATCAACAAGCTTGACCTCCTAGATATGTACAGAGCACTCTATTCAACAGCAAAAAAATATACATTCTTCCCTAGAATACACAGTACACACTCTAGGATAGATCACATGGTAGGACACAAGGCAAGTCTCAACAAATTTAAGAAATATTGCAATTACAATCCATTGTCTCAGATCACAAGGCTATATAACTGGAATTCAACAATGGAGAAAACAGGAACGAAAAGACAAATTAATGTATAATGAACAACATACTACTTAAAATGAGTGGGTAATAGATCAAATAAGGGCTGTAATTTTCAAATTCTTGGAAACAGATGATAAGGATAACACATCATGCTAGAATCGTTGGGATACAGCAAAAGCAGTTTTCAGAGGACAATTTATAACAAATAACACACACGGGGGGGAAAAAAGGAGAAACACAAAACCAACACCTTAGCTCAACACCTTCAACAACTAGACAAGGTCAACAACACAAACCCTCCAACCACAGAAGAAAAGAAATCATAAAGATTAAAACAGAAATAAATATACTTGAAAATGGAAAAACAATGGGGAAAATCCACCGACAGGAAGTTGTTTTATTGAAAAGAGAACAAAATTGACAAACCACTTGCAAACTTAGCAAAAGAAAAGAAAGAGAAGATGCAAATATCTAGAATTACAGATGAAAAGGGTGACATCACAACAGATGCAAATGATGAAAAATGAAAATAAAACAGTACTACTACAAAAGACTGCTCTAACGAGCTTGATACTGTAGAAGAAATGGACAAATACCTAGAAATGAATTATCTACTTATATTAATGCAGCTGGATAGAGAAAACCTGAGCAGACCCATAATAAATGAAGAAATAGAGAAGGCCATCAACAAACTTCCAACCAAGAAAAGCCAAGGACCAGATGACTTCACAGGGGAATTCTACCAAATATTTAGAGAAGAGCTGTCACCAATCTACTGTCACCAATCTACAAAGACTATTACAGGCTATAGAAAGGGACATCAAACTCCCTAACTCATTGTATGAAGGCAGCATTTCAAAGCCTTGTTTCAAAAGTAGGCAAAGGTCCCACAAGGAGAGAAAACTGCAGCCCAATATCCCTCATGAATATAGATGCAAAAATTCTCAACAAAATTCTGGCCAATAGAATTCAATAATATATCATAAAAAATTCATCACGATGAAGTGGGATTCATATCAGGGATGCAATGATGATACAACAGTTGAAAAATAATCAATGTAATATACTATATAAACAAGCTAGGGAATAAGAAACACATGATCATATCAAGAGATGCAAAAAAAACAACAACAAACATTTGATACTATCCAAAACCCATTTTTAGTATAAACATTCGATAAGATAGGGAAAGATGGAAAACTCTTCAACAGAATAAAGGTCACATATGAAAAACCAGTAGCCAATATCACCCTCAATGTAAGAAAATTAAAATCATTTCCACTGAAAATGGGAACTAGACAAGTGTACCTCTTATTAACACTCTATTTAACATTGTGCTGGAAGTCTTAGCCAGTCCCCATTACACAACAAACACAAGGCAAGGGAATACAGCAGAGGAAAGATGGAGTGAAGCTCTCACTATTTGTAGACAATATTATTATATATAGAGAGAATTCCAAGGAGTCCATGAAAATACTGTTAGAAGCAATTGAAGGATTTTGTAAAGTAGCAGAATACACGGTTAACAACAGAAATCAATTGGATTCCTTTATCAATAAAGAGACCTCTGAAAAAGACATCAAGGAAACAATACCACTTTTAATGGCCAGACAAAACATTAAAACTAACCAAAGGCACAAAAGACCTGTACAAACAAAACTAGAGAAAAAATTATTACAAGAAACCAAAAGAGATCTACAAAAATGGAAGACTATCCTGTGCTTATATATAGGAAGACTTCATACTGTGAAAATGTCAATACTACCTGAAGCAATCTAAAAATACAATCCAATTCCAATCCAAATCCCAATGTCATTCTTTAAAGAAATTCCAATCCAAATCCCAATGTCATTCTTTAAAAAACTAATTATCAACTTCATATGGGAAGGAAAGAGACCCAGGAGAAGCCAAGAACTTCTCTAAACGAAAAATAAAGTGACCTTGAAGTCTATTACACAGCCACAATAGGCAAAATATTCTGGTATAATGATAGATACATGGAACAAAGGAACATGATAGAAAACCCAGCAATAAAAGTATCCACCTCCAACTTTTTTGGGGGGCAAAGGATCCAAACACATTAAATGGGAAAGGGATGCCTTCTTCAACAAATGGTGCTGGATAAATTTGATACCCATCTGCAGAAGAATGAAACTGAACTCATGCCTTGCCTCAGGCACAACATCCGAGTCAAGATGGATTGGGGACCTAACTGCAAACCAAGGAGCTATAAGGATCATCTATGAGAACATTGGGACAAACTTAGAGGCCCTATTGCAGCGCATACACAAACTATCACACACAGTGGAAGACAAAACAGATGACTGGGACCCATAAAAATAAAACACTTACGGACATCCAAAGATTTCCCCTAATGAATACAATGAGAGTCCACGGATTGGGGGAAAATAAAAACAAAAACTTTAACAATGATATCACAAACAAAAGATTAATTACTAAAATCTGTGGAATTCTGCAACACCTCAAAGAGAAAAAAACCCCAATTAAAAGATAGGCAAAAGACATGAATAGACAATTAGAAACGATGACACCTGAGTGGCCAAAAAAAAAAAAGGAGGAAATGCTCACAATCACTAGCCATCCAGGAGATGCAAATCAAAAATGATGATATATCATCTTACACTCACAACAGCCCAATTAAAATCTTAAAAAACAAAACAACAGAAAACAACAAATGCTGGTGAGGGTATGGAGAGATTGGAACTCATACACTGCTGGTGGGCTTGCAAATATGTACACCATTGTGAAAAGTGATATGGTATGATGATACCTAAACAATTGGCAATCAAAATCCTATACTACCCAGCGATACTTTTGCTGGACATATACCCCAAAGAAATAAGGGGCAGAACACAAACAGCCATATGCTATCCCATGTTCATTGCAGCACAGTTCACAATAGCAAGAAGCTGGAAACAGCCCAGAAGCCCATCAGTATAAGGATGAATAAAGAAAGCCTGGCATGTACACAGAGTGAAATATGCAGTGATATGTAAACCTATAGAGATAGTAATTTGTTTCATGGATTTTTGGGGGTATGGCAAGGGAAGTTGGGGGAAAATGGGTAGTGCATAACAATCTACACAAAAAAGAAGAAAATGTTCTAAAATTGACTGTGGTAATGATTGTATAACTCTTCTTGATATGATTGAACTACGAAATTGTGTGATATGTGGATTACGTGGCAATACTTTTTTTAAAATTAGTGTTAGCAGAAGACAAACTAGATGATTGGACCCTTCTAAATATTAAAGACTTAGGTTCATAGAAACATTTCATCAAAAGAGGAAAAGGAAAACCCACAGACTGGGAAATAAATTTGGCAATGACATATTGGACAATGAACTCTTTTCTAAAATTTATAGAAAGCTTCCACATGTCAACAACAAAAAGACTAACCCAATTAAAACTGGGCAGAGGACATAAACTTATACTTTACAAAAGAAGACATTCAGTTGGCCAACAGACGGATGAAGAAACACTTTCCATTATGAGCCATTGTTGTTAGATGCCTTCAATTAGCTCCAACTCATAGTCACACTATGTACAATAGAACAAACACTGCCCAATCCTACACTATCCCCACAGTCATCATCATGTCTGAGCTCCTTGCTGCAGCCCCTGTGTCAACCCATCTCATCCAGAGTCTTCCTCTTTTTTGTTGACTCTCTGCTTTACCAAGTATGATGTCCTCTTGCAGAGACTGATCTCTCCTGATACTATATCCAAAATGGGTGTGACCATCCTCATATTTCAAGACCAATTCTGATTGTACTTCCTCTGACACAGATGTATTTGGTCTTCTGGCAATCCATGAGGCTTTCAATATTTTCAGCCAACACCATAATTCAAATGCATCAGTTCTTCTCTGGTTTTCATTATTCACCGTCCAGCACTCATATGCATGTGAAAACTAAGTTAACTTCCATCATCAATTCTGGTCTGGCTCACAGTGATCCTATAAGACAGAGTAGAATTGGTCCTTTGGATATCCAAAATATTTAAAGAAACAGCAATCTTATCTTTATCCCACTGGTGGTTTCAAACTTCTGGTCTTGCCACTAAAGGAGCCAAAAATTGTGCCATTGGGATTCCTAGGAAACTACACAAGATTAAAGAATAATGATGAATGTATGAAACACTTCATAACATATGTGAACCTGAAGACATTATGCTGAGTGAAATTAGTCAATCGGTAAAAGACAAATTTTATCTTATAAGATCACTATCACAAAAAGACAAAAAAAGGTTTTCACACTAAAAGAAACATTCATTGATGGATGGGATTGGAAGGTAGGGGGTGGGGGAAGTCATGGGCTAGAGGGTAGACTATATGAACTTCTGTGAAGGGGAAAGCAATATGCAATAATAAGGAAGTTGGCAACAATGATGGAGGCAAAGGAAGACACTGGATGATTTGTAAGATTTAAAGGCAACAGAAGCAAATACTGTGAAATACACAATCCTGCATCAGTGGTGATGTATGGGTAGATGCTTGAATAGATATGCAAGCTGAACAAATATGAAAGAGAGAGTGGGGATGTATATAAATTTTAAAGATGGTATTTGTACCTGGAAAGTTACTTTTGCTGCAAATATATCCATGAATGAGGTGTGCATCCAGGAGACAAATCTATGAAAACTTCCTAGATATAATCAGACCTCTTGAGTGAATGAATGAATGAATCACTCGGGGATTAGACCATAATCTTGAGGAAATTAAGGTCAATTGGCCTAATATAGGTCACAAAGACAATGTTCTACATGCTACACTGATGAGTAGTGACTGGGGTCTTCAATGCTTTTGAGCAGCTATCTAAGGTTAAACTATTGGTCTTCCCCTCTCTTGAGGGAAGAAGAGTGATGAAAATCTAAGGCGCATGGAAATAATTAGTCTAATAGATTAATGCACCATATGAACATCAGTCTCCACAACTGTGAGACTAGAAGAAATCAATAATACCTGGTGGCCACTACTACCAACTGTTCTGAAACGGATCGCATTACACTATCCTCAACAGAGCGGCAGAAAAAAGGTGGAGCAAAATCCAAATTCATAAGAGATTAAGTTTACTGGTAGGATAGAGACCAGTGAAGCCCCTCACACTGCAGGCATTAGTCATCCTTCATGTCTGGAACAGAATATGCCTTTGTGGCTCAATTTTCAGCCATCTATAAGGTGAATATTTTGAAGATTAAGGTGCACCTGCAAAGTAATGGTATTTTCAATAGCCTCATATGCATGTGAAAGTTGGACAATGAATAATGAAAACTGACAATGAATTGATGTGTTTGAATTTTTGTACTGCTGAAGAATATTGAAAGTCCCATAGACTGCCAGAAGAACAAACAAATCTGTTTTGGAGGAAGTATAGCCAGAGTGCTCCTTAGAAGTGAGGATGTTGAGACTTTGTCTCACCTCATGCTTGGTAAAGTAGATGAGCACCATAATAGAAGCCCATCAACAGGATGGATTAACACAGTGGCTTGATGGAATGGATTGACACAGTGCCTGCCTCAATGGGCTCAAAAATAACAGCAATTGTGATACTAGGGCAGCACCAGGGATTGTTTTGTTCTATCGTGTACAGGGCTGCTGTAGACAGAATTGACTTATTGCCACTTAACATCAACAACACATGAACAAAAGAGCACTAGTGAGGAATACACACCTTAGAGTAATCAACCTTTGGGATTAAAAGGGGTAGGCTTTACACACAGATAAAGTTCATAATGGTTAGGAAAAAGAGAGGAACGGAAAAAGGCAATGATGTGAGGAAGTAAGATAATCATGTTACATTGAGGGAACTACAAAGAATGAAGTTAAACAAAATTTGTATGAATTATTGAATGTAAAACAGATGATCTCAGACAAAATAGTGAACTAGGTAGACATACTACACACCTTCTATAATGAAGGCTCAAGAGACCAAATGAAACAGATACCGGTGAAAATCCACGAATTCTGGTTTTCAGAGGAAAGGATAGAGAAGTGGGTTGGATACTAAGCAGGAGAAGAAGCTGAATAGAATCAGCCAGAGATGAGACAGATGGGTGAATTTTTGTCTGATCAGATACCATGCAGCCATCTTGCACTTTTGCAAACAGAATTTCATTGAAACGGTGGCCTGGCACACAGGTGTTGAGAAAGGTGGGATCCTCCCTTGTTCCCACATCCTCCTGATAACGAGATGTATGCTCAGTCCCATCCTCATGCACCCAGTGACCAGTTACACCCTCCCAAGCAGTCACTGCATAGTCCATGCTCTGTCTGAGGTCAAAGCCATCATCTCATGTATCAGGCTCCTGGTACACACCCCCATGTCTGAAGGTGTGTGGACTCCACCTCATCAGAACAGAAGAATTATGATGGTGGAAAAGTAGCCTGTTGTCAGTCATCCTATGTGAAATAACTCCTTCTATAACCAGCAACCCTGTGCTCAGCTATCCTCTGGGCTGATAAGAGTTCCTTTCAGGAATAAGCATCCTGACCTCAATTAACCTCTAAGTCTGCATGAGCTATTTCCTGATCAGGTCCCTTAACCCAGACAATGATAGGATGGTAGCTACACAATTTAAAACCAGGCATCACACCCACACCCTCTTCTCCAGAGGAACAATCTATGATCCTTATCAGAAGGGAGTTGGCTGAACCTAGGTTGGGGCATACAATACAGTTGGTTTGCTCTTGATGGAAGACAACCTCAGGTACATAGCCTTTAAGCGTATAGTAAGGAACCATGAGTTTGTAAGAAGCATCTTAAGATTGGCATTATTATGGGGGGCCATTATAGGGGTTAACTTTTAGTTAGGAGAATGTGACTGGGATTCATCTCCAATTCATGAATGTGAAGCCCTTCCTCCATCAAAGTCTGCCTCTCAGACTCTCTCTCTTTTTTTTTTTTTTTTTTTGAGTATACGAATTTGTCTGCATATACTCTCCTCCTGGTTCTCAGTTTACCACATTACTGAAAGGTAGCTAGATTAGGGATCAAGAGGGTATGTTTCCACTGAATGCCTATCCTAAATGAAAATCGGCTGGTCTGCCACAACAAAGGGGTTGGGATTTTAGACACCTATAGGAAAATCCAAACTGGGCAGGTGTAGACCCAGCCCACCTAAGCCCAGGTGAAAGTCAACCTGGGCACACCCACATTAGGCACCAGCAATATTACATCACACAGGTACGCCTAAACTCATCCAATAAGGTCAGCCAATACCCTCAACCATACCTCCCCAGCCAGTGGAGAGAGGTGGGATGAATACCAGACTGAGGGCAAGCCACTACCTCTTGTTTGGGTGGTCTCTTGCAAGTGGGAGTGTGAGATTTCTTTCATGTGTGCAGCGTGCAGGTGCCTGCATGTTCTCTGGGGCCCACATTCTCTTGGTCTTTCATGCTCTGGGTTCAGCCACTCTTTTGGCTCTGTGGACTCTTTCAAGACCCCCTGAATCAGCCATTTCAGCTGCAAAATTTCCCGCAGTTGCCACCATATGACATTGCATGAGCTCCAGAGTGTGTGTACCTTCTGAGACTGCAATTCCTGAAACTTCCCTTTCCCTCATAAATGTTGCTTGGATTTACATAAGTGCTTCTGCTGTATGAATTCTTTCAGCACTGACAAGCAAGAACCGAGGTAACCCACCCCAGAAATCTAACATTACCTTATCTTTTCTTTTTCTTTACTAATTTCTTAGTGTTTCTTCCCTCCCACTTTTACTTAATGAGCAGTGAATGGCTAACTATGGTTCTGTGGTCTGTGGTTCAAACTTATCTAGCACTCCCCGGGAGAAAAGTGAGATTATCTGCTCTTCTAATGATTTAAAAGTCTCAGACACAAAGGTCTACTCTACCCTTTAGGGTGACTATGAGTTTAATAACTTAAAGGTGAATATTAATCAAGTTTTAAACAAGACAGAGACAAGGACATATTAAGGGTGGGCAAAGAATATGGTCATAAAAGCCCAAATGATGGCAGATCAAGACAGCACAGTTATAGGTGGGAATACTGAAGTGGGAAAAGAACTGTGCTTGAAACCTGTGCACTATACTAGTCAGAATATCTTCATAGAAGACCCCCACCTCCACCCACAGTAGTGGGGATTTTCCTATTGTAGCCTGGCACCCCATCCCATGGCAGCAGGGATTTTAATGCCTTCAACCAGCAACCCCGCCTGTGGCAGCAGGAACTCTGCCACTATTCACTATTGTCTGGCACCGCGACACACAGTGAAACCCTCCGTGAAATCCTTGCTGCCTACAACTACCTGACCCATGTTCCCTGAGAGGGCCACCAGACCTGCACTCCAAATAGGTAATCCTGACTGTCTAAGGAGAGTAAAACCCTAGCGTGATAAAGAAGCATCCAGACACCCCAGCTCAGTTGGCTACAGGAAGCCTGCAGAAGCATTTGTACCAGCCTCACAATGAGAGAGCCCAGAGTGCAAAGCTCCTCCAAAACAACACTCAGACAGCAACCCAACCACAACAACCACAATGAAATCACAGGAGAAACAGAATTCAATGTGGGAGGAAATCCTGAACCTAGTGACGCGCATAGAAGAAGCAGAAGTTCCAGAAAGAATTCACCAAGACAGAAAAAAACTTCAGAATGCTGCTTGGAGTCATGCAGGACATGAGGGAAGCAATACAGACAAAGGATAGAGGATATAAAGGCCACACACCAAAAGGAAAAACAAGAGTTAAGGGAAGAGGTGACAAAAGCAAATAAGTTAACAGGCTTCACCAACAGAGGAGGAAGAGCTGAGAACTGTATCTTTGACCTAAAGGATAACCAGACAGACTTCAACAAAAAGAAAAGACAGTCAAACAGGATAGTCAAAGAAGCTGAAGAAAACCTGAGAACAATGTCTGATGCTATGAAGAGGAATAACATTCAAATAATTGGACTACCAGAACAAGACCCAATGAAGTCAATAGCAAAAGTAGGGAGGGAATTTCTTTTTCTTTTCTTTTAAATAATTTTATTGGGGGGGACTCTTACAGCTCTTATCACAATCCATACATACATCCATTGTGTCAAGCACATTTGTACATATGTTGCCATCATCATTTTAAAAACATTTTCTTTTTACTTGAGCCCTTGGTATCAGCTCATTTTTCCCCTCGCCCACCCTCACTACCTCATGAACCCTTGAGAATTTATAATTTTTTTTTTCATATCTTACACTGACTGCTGTCTCTCTTCACCCACTTTTCTGTTGTCCATCACCCTGGGAGGGGAGTTTATGTCAATCATTGTTATCGATTCCCTCTTTCCCCCAACACCTCCCCTTCCCCTCCTGGTATCACCACTCTCACTATTGGTCCTGAAGGGTTTATCAGTCCTTGGTTCCCTGTGCTGTGAGCTCTTATCTGTAGCAATGTACATGTTCTTGTCTAGCCAGATTTGTAATATAGAATTGGGGTCATGATAGTGGGGGTGGGGAGCATTAAATAACTAGAGAAGTGTTTTATGTTTCATCGGTGCTATATTACATCTTGACTGACTTGTTACTTACTGGTAACCCTTCTGTGAGGAGATGTTTAATTGTATACAGGTCTCCATTCCACCCTCTCCCTCATTCACATCAATATAATTTTTTGTTCTGGGTCTTTGATGCCTGATACTTGATCCCATCAATACCTCATGATCACACAGGCTGTTGGGCTTCTTATGTGGGCTTTGTTGCTTCTCAGCTAGATGGCTGCTTGATTATCATCAAGCCTTTAAGACACTATATCTTATGACAGCCGGGCACCATCCGTTTTCTTCACCACATTTGCTTATGTACCTATTTTGTCTTCAGGGATTGTGTCAGGGAAAGTGAGCATGACAGAATGCCGGGTTATTAGAACCACGTGTTTTTGCATTGAGGGAGCACTTGAGTGAGGGTCCAATGTCCATCTGCTATCTTAATACTTACAAATAAATATGTGTACATATATCTATTTCCCTATCGTTATATATAAATATATTTACATATGTACATGCCTGAATTTAGACCTCTAAAATGTCCTTTGCCTCCTAGTTCTTTCCTCTATTTAGCAAGAGAATTTCTAGAGGAAAATTTCCCCAGCTTAATGAATGAGAATCAGGCAACCATTCAGGAAGCTGAGAGGACAGCAGCTAGACTGAATCCCAAAAAGAATTCACCAAGACATATAATACTCAAACTTTTTAAACAGGGGGCCAGTTCACTGTCCCTCAGACCCGCTGGAGGGCTGGACTATAGCTTAAAAAAAAACTATGAACAAATTCCTATGCACACTGCACATATTTTATTTTGAAGTAAAAAAACAAAATGTGGCAAAAACACCTGGCGGGCCGGATAAATGTCCTCGGTGGGCCACATGTGGCCTGCGGGCTGTAGTTTGAGGACGCCTGACTTAAACTATGGAACTCTGAAGAAAAGGAGAAAATCATGAGAGCAGCTAGGTGGAGAAAAAGGTAGTCACCTATAAATGGTCACAAATGAGAATATGTTCAGACCTATCAGCGGACACCATGAAGAAGAGGAGCGAGTGGAGTAACATTTTCTGAAAGTTGAAAGAAAATAATACAAATCAAAGAATCGTCTACCCAGCCAAATTATCTATCAAAATAGATGGAGAAGTAAGAGTCTTACAGACAAAACAATACCAACAAAAAACTCTCAAAGAATTTGTTAAAAGAAACCCAGCTCTACAAAAAAAAAAAAAATCCTTAGCAACCCAGTGTGGTTGGAAGGACAACACTCACTGGAGCATAAATAGGAGACCACCACGTAGAGTGACTCCACCCAGAAGTTAACATATCGAAACCACCCCCAAGATAACATTAGCTCAGTGGTGAAAATAAGGGAAGAATGACCCCCCCACACACACACACATACACAACACATGGATAAGAAGGGATGTAGGAAAACACCCAACACAAAAAGTACAAGAGGACATCATATAGTCCACAGATGGAAATTATAAGTTTGAATATCAATGTACTGAACTCACTCATTAAAAGACAGAGAATATCAGACTGGCTTTGAAAACACAACCCATCAATCAGCTGCCCACAAGAGGACACACCTCAAGCTTGCAGACAAAAATAGGCTGAAAATCAAAGGAGGAGAAAAACTTACCAAACAAATGGAAATTCAAAAAAATCAGGGGTTGTGATCCTAATCTCTGACCAAATTGATCTCAAGGTGCAATCCATAACAAGAGATAAGGAGGGGCACTATATAATGCTCAAGGGATCAGCAGACCAAGAACTAGTAAGCATAATAAATATATGTGCCAAACAAGAGATTTGCAAAATTCATCAATGCTCCAAAATATGAAAAAAACAAACAAACCCACAGACAACAATCATAGTATGTGACTTTAATATACTGCTCTTTGAGTAATAGATCACAGGGAGAGAAGCTTAACAAGTAATCTACATAACCAAACTTCTATAATTAGGAGGCTTGACCTTATAGATGTTTTAAGAGCTCACTACCCAAATGCAAAAAAGAAAAAAAAAATCACATTATTTTCAAGCCCACATGGCACATACTTGAAGATATACCACATGCTGGGGCACAAGTAGACAATGTGTAAATTTAAGCACATAAAGGTCACTCAGTCTTCCCTCTCAGACCACTATGCTGTAAGGTTGTAAAAAAATTTTTTTAAAGGATGATTAAAAAACAAAGGCAAACAATTGAAGGATATATAACTCTGCTGCAAAATGAGTGGGTATTGTTCCAGATCAAGGATGAAATCAGGACTTTTTAGAAACCAATGAGAATGAGAATACAATTTACCAAAACCTTTGGGACACTGCAAAAGTAATTATCAGAGGAAGTGTGATAGCAATAAACGCACACATGAGAAAGGAACTAATAATTCACTATGACAAATTGAGATTCATTCTAGGGATGCAAGGATGCTTCAACACCCAAAGGTCCATCAGCATTATTTGTCACATTGGCAAAAATAAGGATAAAAACCACATGATAATATTAATAGATACAGAAAAACCCAACACCATTCCTGTTTAAGACATTCAAGAAGAGAAGAGTGACCTCCACAGAGAGGAGAATATTCCATGCTGGTGGATTAGAAGACTTAATATAGTAAAGATGTCAGTCCTACCCAAGGCATTATACTAGTTTAACATCACCCTGATACAATTACCAACATCTTTTTTCAAAGAATTAGAAAAACTGACTACCAACTTCATATGGAGAGGGAAGAAGCCCAGAATTAACAGAGAACTCTTCAAGAAAGACAAAGTAGGAAGGCATGCTTTACCTGAATTTAGCACCTTCTATATGGCCACAGTGGTCAAAACAGAGTGGTACTGGTATGACAGATATTCAGACCAGTGGAAAAGAAGTGAAACCCAGAAATGAAATTATCATTATATGAACAATTGATCTTTGATAAGGGCCCCCAAAATAACAATTGGGAAGCAGATGTCCTCTTCAACAAGTGGTGGTAGAAAAATTGGATATCTACCTGCAGAAAAATGGAGCAAGACCCTTATCTCCCTCCATGGATCACAGGCCTCAAGCTGAAATCCCAAACTATTATCATTATTAATGAGGGAATTGGGACAAACCTAAGAATTTTGGTGCAGGGAATACATAGGATACCTGATATAGGGAAGGAAACAAACACAGAGGAAACAGATTGACAAGTGGGATATATTGAAGATAAAACAGCTATGATCATAGAAAGAATTCACCAAGAGAGTAATAGGAGAGTCCACAGACTGGGAAAACATCTTTAGCAACATATCAGACCAAGGCCTTATTACTAGAGTTACAATGCTCTGCTAGCTTACAGTAAGAAAACAAACGAACAAACAAATAACCCATTGAGGAAGTGGGCAAAGGACCTGAACAGAAATTTCACAAGGGTGGAAATCCATAAGAAAATGTTCCCAATCATTAGCCATAAGGGAAATGCAAATTAAAACAACTATGAGATACCACCTAACACCCTCAAAGATAACCCAATTCAAAAAATCAGAAAGCAACAAGTGTTGAAGGGGGTGTGGTGAGATAGGAACCTTCATCCACTGCTATTGGACCTGTAGGTATGCGCAGCCATTATGGAAATCGATTTGGTGATACCTAAAACAAATGGAAATTAAGGTACCATATGACCTAACAATCCTACTGGGCATATACTCAGAAGATGTGAGAAACAGACCATGGCCAGACATCTGCGTTTTAATGTTCATTGTGCCTGGTCTGACCCCCCCACACCAGGGTGAAACAGGAAGGGAGCGCAATGGAACAGAAAGGGGAGAAAATCAATAAAGTCCTCGAGGAATCCTGAAAACAGACTTCGGAATTGGTGGACAGGGCGTGGCACTTCACCAGACCCAATTGGAAAACATTCATAAGGGTCAGCAGACAGACTGAAACTATTTATACGCTTTCTCTCCCCCGCCCCCACATTTCTATGTATATAAGATAGGCAGGATAAACAATCCTGAGGAGAAAACAACAGGCCTCCATTCCCAGGGGGATATGGGAGAAGAGGGAGTGGGGCACAGGGAAGTGGGAAAGCCAACAAACCCAGGGACAAGGGAACAAGAGATCTAAAATCCATAGGAAGGAGGGCGTGGAATGCCTAGTAGAGTTTGATCAAGTGCAATACAGTGGAGAGGAATTACTGAGAGTTGAATGAAGGTTGAACAGGATAGTGAGACAGGAGGAAAGTAAAAGGAAGTAGAGGAAAGACCCAGGAGGCAAAAGACAGTTCTAGAGGTATAAATATAGACATGTACATATATAAATATATTAATATATAACTATAGGGATATAGGTCTATGTATATTAAGTATTAAGGTAGCAGGTGGACATTGGATCTCTACTCAAGTGCTCCGTCAACACAAGAACATTTTGTTCTAATAACCTAACATTCTGTGATGCTCGCCTTCCTGACACGATCAACTGAAGGAAGAATGGGTGCATAAGCAAATGTGGTGAAGAAAGCTGATGGTGTCTGACTATAAAATATATAGCATTTGGGGTCTTAAAGGTTTGATGTTAAACAAGTGGCTGTCTAGCAGGAAATCAACAAAGCCCACATAGAAGAAGCACAACAACCTGTGTGATCCCAAGGGGTCGATGGGATCAGGTATCAGGCATCAGAAAACCCAAAACAAACCATTGATGTGAATGAGGGGAGTCAGAGTGGAGACCCAAAGCCCAGCAGTAGAAAATTGGACATCCCCCTCACAGAAGGGTCACAAGAAAGGAATGAGTCAACCAGGGTGCAGTATAGCAACAATGAAACACACCACCCTCCTATATTCTTTTCTCCCTGACCCCCAATCATGACTCCAGTTCCACCTTATAAATCCAGCTAGACTGGAACATGCACACTGGTACGGATAAGAGCTCTTAGCACACAGAATCTAGGGCAGATAAACCCCTCAGGAACAGTAATGTAAGTCGTGATACCATGAGGGTAAGGTGAAGGGCAGGGAGAAGGGGGAGAAAGGGGTAAACAGATTGCAATGAATGACGTATTGCACCTGTACTGAAGGGGATGAACAACAGAAGCATGGGTGAAGGGAGAGAGTGGATGGTGTAAGATATGAAAATAAGAATTTCTAATTTATCAAGTGCTCTTGGGGGGCGGGCGGCAAAAAGAGGAGCAGATACCAAAGCTAGTAGAAAGAAAATGTTTTGAAATGATGACGGCAACATATACACAGGTGTGCTTGATACAATTGATGTATTGGTTGTTTAAGAGCTATAAGAGCTGCCAATAAAATAATTTATAAAAGAAGAAGAAGATCCCATAATAGAACTGACCACATTATGTTAGATCATATCATGGGAAAATCCTGGCCCACCCACATTGACATAAAAGCTAACGATTACAAATAGCAATGAAGAAAATGACAAGAAGACCCACAGAAAAAATGCACTCACAGAAAATTATGTGAAATAAAGAAACCCACAGCGCACACATACACCAAAAGTAATGTAAAGAATAGCTACGAATCTGTGAAACACCTTGTAATATGGATGAACCCAAAAGACCTGGTACTGAGTGACATTGGTCAATTGTGGGAGAACAGACTTTGTATGAATCTCCCGTATGAAAAAAACAAAAAGGTATCAAACTAAAGGAAACATTCTTTTATGATTACCAGGAGTGGGAGGGGGAAGGAGGGTAATTCACTGGCTAGAAGGTAAACATGTTAAATTGGGTGAAGGGAAAGGCAATAGAAAATAAGGAGGTTGACAAAAATGATGGAGTCAGGGGAAAACACTGGGAGGTTTGTAAGAGTTAAAAACCACAGGGGCAAATACTGTTATGGGTAGATGTTTGGGTAGAGGCAAATACACTCATGGGTAGATGTTTGGTTAGACGTGTGGCTGAAAAGATGTGTGATGAAATGGAGGAGTAGTCTTACTAACATATATAGAATTGACAGATGATATTTGTATATGTGTACTTACCTTTGTTGCAAATACATTCATGAATATGGTGGAGAATACAGGGGGCAAAATTGTGAAAACTTCTTAAACATAAGCAAATTCCTTAAGGGGAATGAGTTTCTGTGCCCGGAGGACACCAAGGTCATTGGCCTAACCAGACTCACGAAGACAGTGTTGTACTTCCTAATCTGGAGAACAGCAGTTTGCGTCTTAAAAGCTCCTGACTAGTTAGCCATCTAAGGTTCAACTACTGGCTTCTCCTCATCCTGAGAAAATCAGAGTAATGAAAAAAAAAAGGCACATGAAAACTAATGTCTTAGGCTGAGTTTTCTAGAGAAATAAAGCCAGTTATGCTCATGAATGTGTGTGTGTGTGTCTCACTGGTTTTGTTTCTCTAGCAAAGTCAGCCTAAGACATTAGTTTTCATGTGTTTTTCCATTTGGATTACTCTTCTTTTTTCTGGAAAGGAAGAGAGAAAGAGACACAGAGGGTGAGAGAGACATAGAGATTTATATCAAGAAAATAGCTCACATAGTTTTAGAAGAAAGAAGCTTGGGATTGGAAAAAGAAAGCTGGGCTGTAAAGACTAAGTTCTGCTTTATGGAATAAGGATGAGGGAAATGGGGCCAGCAGTGAGTCTTTGTTGCACAATGCTTAACTGCTCAGCTGATAACCCAAGGACCCCCAGTTTGAACCTGCCTGTGCTCCCCAGAAGAAATATTGGTGATCCGATCCTATAAATATTTCAACCTAGGAAAACTCATTGGGTTTTACTCTAGTCTATGAATCAGCACACAAAAACAGTGAAGTGGCAGCAATTCAGTGTTTATTGATCATCTACTTTGTACCAGGCCCTTGGCACCCACTCATTCAATCTTGAATTTAATGTTCTTCTAAAGTCACTGTTATTTATTCCTACATTATTGATGGAGAGTCTGAGGACCTGGATCTGGAAAGAGGTGAAGAGAAGAGGTGGGAATAATGTAGCTATAGGACCATAAATTGGAACACAAGTGTCATATAATATTATACATGATTTGAGGGAGGCTTAGAGATTGACTCTTTTACCTCTTCCATTTTACAGTTGAGGAAACTGGAGGCCAGAGTAGAGAAAGGATTTTCCCAAGGTAACACAGAAAGTCAGGGTCTGATCATTCTAACCCAGTTCACTGCCAATGCATCTTGCATTTTTGTTTTTAACTTTTTAATTTTCTTTTTACCTTTATTTATATAATATTAAATTTTATTGGCATATAATTCACATATGCAATCCAATAATTCAATCATATTAAGTGGTACAATCATCACCACAATCAAATTTAGAAAACATTTTATTCTTTCCTGGACTCATTGCTAGCTCCCTAAACTTTTTTAGTTTTATAGGAAAGTTGCAAAATACTTCAGAATTCCCTGACATCCCACCTCCATCTTGATTCCCTTAATGGTTGCAGTTTACTCAACCATCATACATTTATCAAAAAACGTGTTGGTAGTTTCATGAAATGTTTTATTTTGAGATAATTTTAGAATGGCATTCAGTTATAAGAAATGGTACAAAGTTCAGAGAAGAAATAAAATTGAAAGGACTTTCTCAGGAAGTAAGGTTGATGGCTACTTTTCCTGAATCCTTGGATGCATCTCCAAAGATTTCCCATTCCTTCCAACAAAAGCCTCTAGGTCTAAGTTTCTTGGAGGTACCTTCCAAAGACAACTGTGCAGACTGGAAGCAAGAAGGGTTAAAACCGAACTAGTTAGATTCAGGTTGATTCTGACTCATGGAAAGCTTAAGTGTGACAGAATAACATTGTGCTCCTTAGGATTTCTCATTGACTGATGTCTCAGAAGTCAACTGCCAGACCTTTCTTCTGAGGTTCCTCTGAGTAGGTTTGAGTCCCTAACCTTTGATTAATAGTCAAGTGTTAACAGTTTCTTCCACTCAACAGAGCCCCTAGTGGCACATGTTACAGGATTTTAAAACCGCATAACCTTGAAATTGGGTGGGATCTTGGAGGTCAACCACCATTTTTTTAATGTGATGCTTGAGTCTCCTTCAGCCTGTGTTGGTATACTTCCAGTGCTGGGAAGTCATCCCTATTCAAAAGCTATGATAACTGGGGGTGCTAGAAGATTCTCTCAGTAGCTTACAAGGAGAGAGAGAGAGAAAGAGAGAGAACTGTGTTTCTTGCCCACTGGTTCATCCTTACCCCTTAGCACCTGGCAGAAAGCAGCTAGATGTCAATGAATTTTAGCATAGCACCTGGCAGAAAGCAGCTAGATGTCAATGAATTTTAGTTGAATGAATGGATGAACTAATGAATCCAATATGAGAGGTTAGAAATGAGGTTTTTCTCTGAGGGGAAAGCAGCTGTCAGGGACTCTAATCACAGCTGAGTTCAGACTGTCCCTGGCAGAGTCAAACCACAGCTGTGCCTTAATGAGGGCGCCAGCCCTGGAACCTGAGAGAGATGGGAAGCCATTGGGGTTGAGGATATGACCTCTCTTTCAAGTGCCCAGAGTGCCAGGCCTGAATGGCAGGGCTCCACATAGCCTTGACTGATTGCATTTCTGGCTAAGTTGAGGGAAATTCAATCCATATGTTCCTGAGTTATGTGCACACTTCTCAGCAAGATGCTGCCGTTGTGCAATACCCATTTGACGTCTATGGCACTACTTTCATTTTTCCATTCTGAGAAGAGTTCTTGAAAAAATGCCAACTCCATCTTCCCTGACACTCAAGGAAAAGTCACTCTGGGGCTGAATCCTTGAGGGAATTGTAGTGTTTGGGAGATGGTTTTCAGCGAGTTTCAAAGGGAGGCATAAACAAAAGGGAAGGAGGGGGCAGCAGTGGGCTTTTGCCCCTGCTCCTTCTGCCCAGGCTGTGTATGCTCTGTTAGTACCTTGCAGTAGGACCTCTCTGCAGGGGAGGAGTTGGGAACAGCTGAAGTAGTTACAAGTGAGTTGGGAGCTGCAAAGGAGAGCTGGTGCAGTGGGAAGATAGAATGAAGGCAAATATCCTAGTTTGGATTCTAGCCCTTCTTATAGGCCTCAATGTCCTCATCTGCAAAGGGGGAAGTTGTATTAGCTCTGTGGGTTCTAAAAGCCTATTGTAAAACATTTTTTTTCTGATTGTGAATATTTTCTGACATTTCCCAGACAAGTGTTTGTCCAAAAACTATTTGCACCACAGTTCTCAGTTGCAAGTAGTTCTCACACAGCAGCTCAGTCTATACAATGAAGCAAAGGTTTCCCAAATCACCATTTAGCCGTTCCACAAAGGTAGGAATACAAGGGAGCTTCAAAACGTTTGTGGAGAAATGGAATGAAAAGATAATTGAATTTTTATATGAACTTTTTGAAGTCCCCTCATATAGATCAATGGAATTGGTTAGAGTCCAGAAATAAATCCATACATTTAGGGTCAATCAATTTCCAACAAATTCCTCAAAACAATTTCATGAAGAAAAGCAACCCTTTAAAGTGGGATGATGTCAAGGAATCCAGGAAGAAAAAGGATGTTTGGAAACAGATTGTGATAGCAATTGTACAATACTGCTTGACGTGATTGAACTATGGAATGAAATTATATATGTAATATATACCAAAAGCCCAACCAAATTCACTGTCATTAAGTAGATTCCGACTCATAGTAACTCTATGGGGCAGAGTAGAATTATACCAGTTTCTGAGACTGTAAATCAGGTGTACTCAATACATCGATTATGATCTACTAGTCGATTGCAAAAAAAGTGGGTAGATTGCATGGCATTAAAAAAATAGACATAAGCCTATCATCAATCCATCACTTAACTGATATACAGTGCAGCCAATCAGATGCAATCTTAGGTGTCAAATGCATGTGCAAACAACCGTGCTAAGTACAGCAAAACTGACAAGCTAAGTTATCACCAATTTGTAGACCTTGTTTTTTTCCTCTTAAATGTAAGAAAGGGTATTAAAATGAGTGGGGGAGCGGGACCAAGTAAGAAGGCAAAAACGTATCACTTTCATACAGAGTGGAAGATTTTGAAACTATAAGCTAACATTCAGCTGAAGTCCAGAGTGCATGAACAGTTCTGGAACTTACTCGCAGAGGGAAAGTACTCAAACATGAGAAAATGTACTACCTCCTTGACTGCATTATTCGGCTCTACTCATTCATGTGAGTCAGCCTTTTCCCACATAAAGATCATTAAGTCCAAGTACCATTCCACCATGACTGATAATTATTTGGAAGTGTGCTTGAGGATGGCTGTCAACAGCTACTGTCCGGACTACGCATCCCTGGCTCATTCCATTCAGTGCAAGTCATCAGAGTAAACTCAGGTAATGACAAAAAATGTACATAGTTAATTGTGTTTTGTTGTGCAACATGGACTAATGCGGTTATGAAAGGTACATAAATATACATTGTATGTATAAAGAATTCTCAATGCATATATGAATAAATGTAATAAAGAAATAAAAATATATGTTTTGCAATTTTGTAATGGGTAGATAATTTTGACTTGATCATTTTATAAGTAGCTCACATGCTGAAAAAGTGTGAGCACCCCTGCTGTAAATCTTGACAGGGATACAAAGCCACATCTTTTTCCCACTGCATGCAGGACAGGTGGTTTCGAACTGTTGACCTTGGGGTTAGCAGTCCAATGCATAGCCCACCATGCCACCAAGACTCCTTATATATAAGCACCCATACATTTATATACACATTTAATATGAGACACAAAAATTAATCCAAGGGTGATAACAGTGAAATATTAAGTTAAAATAAGGAATGGACTACTTGTATACACGCAACAACAGGCCTGAGTCTCACAAACATTATGTGAAGAGAAAGGAGCCAAAGGTTAAAGACAAAATATTTTATGAGTCCATTTACATGACAATTCTAAAAAAGACAAACTAATAGAGATAGACTAGCAGTCAATGACAGACAGGATGGTATTGTTGCACGAGAGAACTTTGTGGACCGCTTGAGGTATTCTGAAATCACGGTGATTTACACAGGTTGCACAGCTGTATAAATTTACTGAAAACCATCAAGCAGTGTTCTTATGATGGATGAATTTCATTGTATGTAAATTACATGGCAATAAACAGACATGACAACTGGTAAATTTGAACATAAAGGATAAAGATGACAAATGTTAACTTGAATTGTGTTATGGAAGGGCGTAATGAGCTCCAAATCGCCTTATATTACTTTTTTAGTCTCTCATGGTAACATTCACGATATTCTGTACAAAAGTATTGACAGAGTGATTAGTCATGTTAAAAGACTTGAAAAAAATTTATATACTTCAGACCAGATCTTCTGTGTTGTTTTCTTTTTTGTCATTGGCTTGTTGGTGTTGGTTTTGTTCTTTTGTTTTATTTTGTTGCTTGGTTTTGCTCTATCTTGTTTTTGTGCATGTTATTATCCCCACAGGTCTGTCTAAATAAGATAGGCTGGATGAACAATCTGGAGGAGAAAACCACGGGGCCAACGTTTCCATGGGGACATGGGAGAGGGGGAAGTG
>NW_022111307.1:4874693-4877907 GCF_000313985.2 Echinops telfairi | reverse complement strand
AAGTTTGTCATACCCACTCCAGATATGTTCTGGTGGTTCGAAATGTGAAGTATAATGAAGAATGCTCTTTGCTCCCCTTGCTATTGATAGGTGCCATTAAATAGATGCAATGTTCAGCCGAATGAAGCCCTAGCCATTCCTAAGCCATCCTTTCCACGAGAGCCATGTGTGCACCCATTGTTTTTCCACGGTGTCAATCCTTTTTATTGAGAGTCTTCCGTTTACACACTGACCCTCTACTTGACCAAACATAGTGCCTTTCTCCAGGGATCAGTCCTTCTTTATGACGTGTACAAAGTACTTCAGTTGAAGTCTTGTCATCCTTGCTTCTAAGGAACATACTGAGAGTACTTCCTCCAAGGCATTTTGTTGATGCTGTTGTTTTCCCAGAAGCCCATGGGTATTTTCAACATTCTTCACCCAACACTGTAATTCAAATGCATACATTTGTCTTCAGTCTCCTCATTCATTGTCCGACTTTCAAATGCATATGAGGTGATTGAAAATACTGTGGCTTTGGATAGGTGTACTTAGTCCTCAAAGTGACAGTTTTGCTCTTTAACACTTTGAGGAGATGGGGGCATTACCTATGTAGAATAGGAACCTGTCGCCTCCAATGATTTTCTAATCGATTCAGTTTTTCACAACCGAATTGATCATCAGGATGATTTGAGAGAGGGAATAAATGAACTCATTGACTGCCATCCTAGGCTTACCCATCTCTAGGGAAGGTCTTTATTCTTGCAAAGCTTCCCAAGGTGGTCAAAGAGGTTTGGCAGCCTTGTCTGGAACCTCTTCTTGTGGTGCAATCAGCTATGAGATGTATCACAAAGAACTGGCTTCCAAATGTACTTAATATATCAAGATTAGAAAAGAGTGACTTGTTCATTAGGTCAAGTACCCCCTGCTATATTTGTACAAGTTAACTTGTAAAGCAAATGTATTTATATTTGCAGTATTACAACTAATAATTAGCTCATCACTCTAGTGAATCATAATCTCTGGAGAAGACCTGGAAACCTGCATTTTAAAACAATCTTCCCACATTGTAAATTCTGCTACCATTTGAGAAAACTCCTCTATAGCTATCCCTGGGACACATCCTTTACTCTAGTGTTTCCCAATTCATTGTCTCCACTGCTGCTCAGACCACATCTACCTCTTTGCTCTCTTCCTTTTAATTTTCAGTCTTAATTGGGAGCTCTTACAGATATTATAACAAACCATAATTCAATTGGATCAAGCATAATTGTATAGTTGCTGCCACCATCATTTTCAAAACATTTTCTTTCTTCTTGATCTCTTAGATATCAGCTCCCATTTATGCCCACCCCCAGCCTACACCCCAGGAACCTTCATTATATTATTATTGTTTTACTGTATCGTACACCATTCAATGTATCTGTTCATCTAAATTCTGTTATTTGTTCCCCTTGAGTGGGGCTATACAATTATCATTGCTATCAATGCCCGCTTCATACCCCTCTCTTCCCATACTCTCAGGGAGTCATTACTACCATTATTATCTCTGAAAGATTTATCTATCTTGGATTTCATGCATGCATCATGCATCATGCTTTAGACTTTCAGTGTGGTCATCTTGTGAATGTCACCCAGCCAATTCAAATTAGGTGCCAAGAAATACCCCTAAGTCAGAAGTCTACAATTGATATTCCTCAGGAACTTTATGTCTTTCCTCACATTGCTGGCCTGTTATACTCCCCTCTTGGTTTGCCCCCATGTAGGTGGTCAGTTCGGCTGCACTACCCAAACTGTATCTTCAGTGTTGTCCTCTGTAATGCTGTCATCTAGGGATGAGACAACATGCTTGAGCTGAGGCTGGACCTGCAGTCCTCTCTGTGAAGGAGCTGCTCCAAGCAGAGACGTCACCCTCAAGGCTTGGCATACCGGAATGAGGTCTACTCTCTCTCTGTTCCCCCATTGCCATCTTTTTTTCTTCCCCCATCCTTCTGTGAACCTTAAAGGCCTATGAGGTGGTGGTGGTAGAAGATGTCTTTTCACACAGGTGCTATCTGCATCTTTTTTTATATTTTTCTTTTCTTTTCTTTTTGATGACATATGCATCATGGTGTTTGGCCTGGCTCTTGCCAGACTATCTGGTCCTCAGGCCAGGAACTGTGATAGGTACATGTTCCCCTGTGCCGTTCTGTTGTTTGAACTTACCTCAGTGGACTCATGCTGTACTTGTCCTTTTTTGCTTGGTTAACATCGCTCAGTATAATATCCTCCAACTCTTTCCCTGAGATAAGGTGCTTCATCATTTCATTACTATTTTTAAGGAATGCGTAGTACTCCATTGTGTGTATATACCAGTTTTTTAATCCATTCATCTATTGATGGAAATTTAGGCTGTTTCCAATTCTTCGCAATTGTGAACTGCACAGTGATGACCATTGGAGCACAGATTCTGGTTGTCGCCTGTTACTTATTTCTTCTGGGTTTATGCCGAACAGTAGAATTGCTGGGTTATAAAATAACTTGATTTCCATCTGATTTAGGTATTGCCAAATTGCTTTTCGTAGTGGCTGTACGTATCTACAAGATGTAGATATATAGCAGTGAATGAATGTTCCTATCTCACCACACCCCTCCAATATTTGTTGTCTATTGTTTTTTTGAATTGGGATATCCTTGCGGATTTAGGTGGTAGCTCGTGGTTGTTTTGATTTGCATCATGGCTACTAACAGGAAACATTTTCTTATATGTTTATTGGCCACTCAGGTTTTCTCCTTTGTGAATCTTCTGTTCAAGCCTTTTGCCTAGCTCCTCAATGAGCTATTAGGCCTTTTTCTAATTATAAGGTTGCAGGGTTCTATAGATTTTAGGAATAAAACTTTGTCTTTTATGTCATTACTAAATATCTTTTCCCAGGCTGTGGGCTCTCTCATTACTCTCTTGAAGTCTTTGGATGCAGAGAAGTGTTTTATCTTTACTATGTCCCACATGTCTATTTTTTCTTCCTCAGGGTGTGTATCTTTCTTTATTGCTGATAGCCTATGTATTCCCTGTGTTAAGTTTCTTAGCTTTGTCCGAAATTTTGCATTGATTATTCGGATAGTTTTTGGTTTGACCTCAAGATCTGTGATCCACCTTGAATTTATCCTGTGTATGGGGTGAGGTAAGGATCTTGGTTCATTCTTCTGCAGATTGATATCCAGGTTTTCTAGCACCATTTGTTCAAAAAGGCATCTG
>NW_022111307.1:4871115-4874593 GCF_000313985.2 Echinops telfairi | reverse complement strand
TCTGCAGATTGATATCCAGGTTTTCTAGCACCATTTGTTCAAAAAGGCATCTGCTTCACATTTGATTTGGGGTGGGGGGGAATTGGGGGGGGGCTCTTATCAAAGATCAGTTGCTGTATTCTGCTGCTTTTATCTCTGGATTTTCTGTTCTTATCCATTGGTCTGAGCATCTATCATTATACCAGTACCATGCTCTTTTGACTACTGTGTCTGTATAATAAGTTTTAAAATCAGGTAATGCAAGCCCACCCACTTTATTCTTCTTCTTGATGAATTCTTTGTCAGTTCTAGGTTTATTCCCTTTCCATATGAAGTCAGTTTTTCCATTTCTTTGAAAAAATGATGCTGGTATTTATATCAGGATTGCATTGAACCTATATAGTACATAGGTAGGATTGATATCTTTACAATACTGAGTCTACCAACCCATGAGCATGGGATACTTTTCCATTTGTGAAGGTCCCTTTTGGTTTCTTCCAATAATGTTCTGTGATTTTCCTCATACAGATCCTTTGTTTTCTTGATTAGGTATATCCCTAGTTATTTAAATTTATGCTTGGCTATTGAGAAGCATACTACCTTCTTGATCTCGCTCTCTCTTTTTCTTCTGTAGTCCCATAAATTGTATATAGTAATCCAATTGACTTCTGCTTGTTGATTCTGTGTCCTGCCACTCTACCATATTCCTCATTGCTTCTAGCCCTCCTATTGTGGAGCCTTTGAGGTTCTCAAAATATAAAATTGCATGGGCAAATAATGATAATTTCACTCCGTCTTTCCTCAAATGTATACCTTTGATATCCTTCTGTTGCCTTATATTATTAGCTAGGGCCACCAGGACGATGTTGAATAAAAGTGGGGACAAGGTAATCAGGTTGCAGTAAAGGACCGATGAAACACACAATACTTCTCTGGTTCCAGTCTTATCTTCTTGAGTGCCTTAATTAAAAATTGGTGTTGAATGTTATCTAATGCTTTTTCTGCATCTATTGATATTATCACGTGGTTCTAGTTCTTTTTCCCCCTCAATGTTGATGGATTTTCAAATGTTGAACCATCCTGCATCCCTGGTATGAATCCCACTTAGTCATGATGAATTATTCTTCTTATATACTTTTGTATTCTATTGGCCAAGATTTTGTTAAGGATTTTTGCATCTCTGTTCATTAGAGATATCGGCCTGAAGTTGTCTATTTTTGTAGGATCCTTGACTGATTTTGATATCAGTGTTACACTAACCTCGGAGAATGTATTTGGAAGTTTACCATCCTTTTCTATGTTCTGGAAGAAATTGTGTAGAATTGATGTCAGTTCTTCCCTGCGTGCTTGGTAGACTTCTCCTATGAAGTCATCTGGGCCAGGGCTTTTTTTAGTTAGTAGTTCCATGATAACCATATCTATTTGTTCTTTTGCTAGGGGTGTGCTCAAGTACTTGGCATCTGCATGAGAAAATCTGGGGAGGGTTTGCTTTTCCAGGTATTTGTATTGTCTTCCAGGTTGTTGTATTCCTGGGGATATAGTCTTTTTTAATACTGTATAATTAATTTCATCGGAGTCCTTTTTAATTTCCCCTGTTTCATTCTACAACCTGAATATTGACATCTGCCCCCTCCTATCTTTTGTTACATTTGCCAAGTTTGTCAATTCTGTTAATTTTTTCCAAGAACCAACTTTTTACTGAGTTAATTTTCTTCATTTTAAAAAAAAATCTATTTTCCCACTCATTTATCTCTGCCCCAATTTTTATAATTTCTTTTCTTTTCAAGTAGAAGGATTATTCTGCTGACTCTGTTCCAACTGCTGAAGGTTTTTTGTGAGGGCATCCATCATAAGTCTCTTTTCCTTCTTCATATTCACATTTATCGCTATCAAGTATCCTCTGATTACTGCCTTTGCAGTATCACATAAATTTTGATATGTTTCTCATTCTCATGGTTTCTAGAAACTTCTCAATTTCATCTCTAATTTGGACTAGTGCCCATTCCTTGAAGAAGTTAGTTATCAATCCTCCACATATTTGCCCTCCCACACACACTTTTTAATCTTTCTTTTGTTGATTTCCAGCTTCATGATGTAGTGGTCAGAGAAGGAAGTTTGAGTGACGTGTATATGTTTGAATTTTCTCAAACTTGACTTGTGTTCCAGCATGTGGTCTATTTTCAAATACATGCCATGTTAACTAGAAAATAATGTGAATTTTTTTGCATTTGGATGGAGAGCTCTGAATATGTTTATCAGGTCAAGTTGTCTTATTGTATAGTTTAGTTCTACAGCCTCTTTGTTGAACTTTTTTCATGCGATATATCCTTCTAAGAGAGCAGTGTATTGAAGTATACTACTATGATTGTTGATCTTGTGATTGCTTTTTTAATCTTTTGAAAGATTTGATTGTTGTATGTTGAGGGTCTCTCTTTGGGCAAGTGTATGTTTATTATGCTCACTGGCTCTTGGTCTACTAATTTCTTAAGCATTATATAACACCCAGACTTATCTCTTGCTATATTCTGCACCTTGAAATCGATTTTGTCAGAGATTAGAATTGCAACTCCTTTTCTGAGATTGCCATTAGCTTGATATACCTTTCATCAACCTTTGATCCTCAACCAAATTTTTGTCTGTGACCTTGAGATGTGTCTCTTGCCGACAACAGATTGCTGGGTTTTGTTTCCTAATCCAGTCTGCTAGCCTTTGTCTTTTGATGGGGTAATTGATGTTCAGAGTTGTTAGAGTAGACCGGTCTAACATCCATGGTGGTCCGTAGGAGCAATTGTATGGTTATAATATATAAAGATCGTAGTAAAGTCACAGAGAATAGGAGAGATGATAGAGCAAAATAAAAGAGTCAGACACATCTTATGGTAGCATGCTTGCCTCCAGGATGGCCATGATCTCAGAAGCCAGGTCCACCCAGAGAGAAGGTGGATTGGGAGGGAGTAGAGAGCATCTGCTCTTTATTTCTGACCAAGACCTATATATACTTAAATGTGTGCAAGCCCCCCTGATTATAGGTAACCGCATACATCATGGGAGGGGGCTTTACAATAGGCATATGCGTCACAGGAAGGGGATGTGCTAGGGGTGTACACACAATAGGAAGGGGGTGGTGGATTCGGGGTACACATGTGATAAGATGGGCAGACCCTAGACTCAAGATGGCAGCCTAACATTGTTTATCCTTGAGTGGGCTCAACCTTGCCTCTGGGTTCTCGTTCAGGGAGATAATCCACTACCCTTATCAGAAGGGAGTGGGCCCTACTTAGGGTGGGACAGACTATACAGTCTGATTGCTCTAGGTGGCTGATAACTCTCAGGGAGAATAACCTCTAAGAGGTTTGTGTTGATCTCCAAGTGTACAGTCATTTACCATGTGTAGCAAGCAGTGTCTTAGGTTTGGCATATGTGTTAGTCTGGGTGCATTAGAGAAACAAATGAACGGAAACTCATATGTATAAGAGAGAGTTTTATATAAAGGGTAAAT
>NW_022111307.1:4825365-4870198 GCF_000313985.2 Echinops telfairi | reverse complement strand
TCTTTCTTTCTTTCTTTCTTTCCATATTCTCTAAAAGTTTCCTGATCTGAGAAAACCCTTACCTCTCCATATATTTTGATTGAGAGTTTGGTGGGACAGAGACTTTTTGGGTTACTGTTATTCTTCAATGCTTGCAAGATTCTCTTCCATTATCTCCCTTTTCTTCATGCTTTTTCCTAAATCTGAACAAATTCTTATCTGATTACCCTTATAGGTGACTGCGTTTTTTTCTCTAGGTGCTCTTATGATTGTCTCCTTGCCTCAAAGTTGGAGAATTTGACTACTATATGCCTTGTGTGTTCTTCTTGGGGTTCAGTGTAATTGGTGTCCTGCCTGCTTTCTGGATGATTGTCTGATTCTCCTTCATTAAGTTTTCTTCCAGGAATTACCTTGCTATCTTGGCTGTTGAGTTTTTCATGGTGTCTTGCTCTGGTAACCCAATTATTTGATTATTGTTTCTCTTCATATCATTGTTCATTATTCTAAGGTTTTCTTCAGCTTCTTTGATTATCTTGTATGATTGTCTTTCATGTTTGTTGAATTCTACTTGGCTCTCTTCAAGTTTGCTGTTACTATTTTCCTCCTCTTACAGCCTGGTGGCAAGGTCTTTAACTATTTGCTCTGCTTCTGCTGTTTTTTCTCTTAATTCTTGTATTTCCTTTTGTCAAGTGGCCTTTATCCTCTGTATTATTTCATCCTTTTTCTATGTTGATTCCCTCATATCCTGTATGACTCTAAGCAGCATACTGAAGATTTCTATCTGTGGTGGTTCAAAGTCTACCTCTTCTATGTATGTTGCTATGTTCAGGTCCTCCTTGGACATTGCATTTTGTTTCTCTTGCTTTCTTTCAGTGGGTGTTGATTAGGGTTGTTGTCTGCATGGTGTTTTGGTGGAACTTGGCACAATTTTCCTGGGAGTCCAGGAACCCCATAATTTCTTTCTCAGACACTAGCAGGGATGAGTCTAAGGACTACCTGGGGCCAGCTTCACTGTGGGTTCGAGCTGCATCTTTATCTCACTGGGGTTGACTTTGACCCTAGACAGCCTGAACTATCTATTTGGAGGGCGACTTGGGTAGCTCTCTCAGGCAGGGTTGGTGGGGCAATTGTGTGCAGCAAGGGTGTTGATGGGCAGTCTGATTGCATGCAGTGCAGGCTGGCAATCACGGGCCTGAGTGGCTGGTCACAGGCTCCAATCACTAGCAGTAGCTCCAGGTATGTCATGAGCAGCAAGGGTGGCACTGGACAGGCCAATCATGTGCAGCCTGACTGGCACTTACAAGGATCTGGGTGTAGAGGGTTTTGGGGGATACATATTTAGTTCGTAAGTTGGTAGAGAATAGGTATTGTTGAGGTGTAGGAAGCAGGTACTAGATGTTGTGGTCGTTGGGGTGTGAGATAGGTATGTTAAATCTACCAGGTTCCCTTATTGAACCTGTAAATTGTGGAAGAGAGAGTGTGGAACTTTAATTATTGGTGTTTATAATAGAAGACCTCTTTATAGTAGATTGCTGCACAACTTCGAAGTCTCTTCTTCTTACTTACAATTCCAAGGTAGGTATAGTTTATTATTGTGTGTGCCCCTGTGAGGTGGGACTTCTGTTCAGAAGGTGATCAGGTTAAGGGACCCTGTGTTTGCTGGCACCTTTCCAGGGGCAGGGAAGGTCACCGAGTATCCCTGATGTCATAAATCCCAATTCTTGTGGCAGGGAACACTGGGTTTTCTTTCTCTGAAGGTAATGAGATTAGGTCTAACAACTATCTGGAGCTAGCTATTCTACGAGTTGAAGTTGCATCTCTGCCTCCCTGGAGGCCAGCTCTCTCCCTATAAAGCTGAAATTGTACTTGGTGAGTTAAAGGAGGTTGTGTGTTGCTAATACGAAGGGCAAAGGTTCCAGAGGTAATTGTGGTTGGGGTAAAGAGGAGTACAGTGGACCCACCCTTGCTGACTCTGCGCCTTATGTAGGGCTTGTGTTTGGTGGAATGATTCTTTACTGCCTTGTGGTCCTGTAGGATGTAAGAGAGGGGGTGAGATTCAGACTAGGGGGATGCTTTGGGCTTGGTATGGCTGCAAGAGCTGTTCTCTTATGCTTGAGTGAGTTATTTTGAGAGAATGTACCTCTGGCGAATCAGATCAGAAGGGATGGGGATGGTGGAGGTGGCCAAGCTGGGATGAGGGAATGGTGTCTATTACTGTCGCCTACCTAAGTTGCCTAGTCGGGTGGAGTATAGCAATGAATTACTCAGCAGAATATTTGTTTTGCTAATTTGCTGTCCTGTGTTTTTTTTCACAGTCTCTTTGTCAAACCCAAATCTGGTAGGACCAGTTTGGGGCCTGGGCTGATGTCTCTCAGCTCCTGTTGACTTTTTCTGTTTTGTTATGTTAAAGCTATGCTAAAGAACCAGGTTTGTGCTGGCTTACATTTAAAGTTATGCAAAGGAGCACAACCTCAGAATGAGAGCATTTTTTCAAGTGTTTTTTTTTAAGGGGCTTATAGGGTGCCCTGGTATCAGGGCTGTGCCACTCTGTCCCTCATGGAAGAGGGACCAGATTGGCCAAGTGGGTTTGGGACCCATGGCGTTTGAATTGTCCTGGTTGCCCTCCTGTGTCACTTCTGGCTCTTTCCTGTGAAGCTCTGTAAGCTGTGCTCCAGGGATTTGCCACTGGTAAATATTCTAGGGGACTGTCCAATTTCAGCAAATTAGTTTCTAATTGTTGTTATACATGCTGGCAGGCCATGCACAGAGCTGGGGGATAGTTGAACTTAGAGTGTTTCAGCTCTGTTCCTGGCCAGGGAGTGGAGAGGCAAAGCCCGGGGAATGCAGGAGCTATGAGGGTGGCAGAGAAGAGAACTCCAGTGTGAGCTCTTGTGGCTAGTTCTTGGAGGATCTCTGTGAGCCTGGGATTATGACCACCTTTAGACAGTAGTCTGAAGGCAATTACTGCGGGTCTCAGATCTTGGATGCAGGAAGGGGTGATGGACGATATGTCCCACTTAGCGGAACCTGCAGCCTTCATAGTGAACTTAGAGTGTTTCAGCAAGCCCTTGAATTGCTCTGTGGACCAAAATCACAGGGGGAGGTTTGAAACACAGACCCTAGTACACTTGAATTCTATTTCTAGTAGCCAGCCTCCCAATATTGGTCTCCTTACCTCTTAATTTTATGATCTAACAACAGGAACACTGGACACCATCTTGACTCCTCTCACTTTGCTCTCTTCCTTAAAATCCTTCTTGAGCATCTCACCTGGGAGAAGGGCTAAGCTCCATATCCTGGGATAGAATGGATTTTGTCATTTGGCCCCTAGGAACCTTTCGAGGTGGGCTTTTTGTTCCCCCACAACTCTCAAGTATACTTCATGTGTACCCCCAACATATCTGTTCATTCATGCTTCTAAGCCTGTTCATTCATACTTCTGTGCCTTCTACCAACGTTCACCTTGATTCAGCTTCCTGTCTCAAATAAGTTCCCTGCTCTGACACCACCCAGAGCCTCATAGCTTCGTTCCAGCGTGTCTTCCTTTTGCGCTCAGGGCACTGTATGTTATAGTAGTCACACTGTGTTCTGCTCAATGATTCACTTTGGGGGAAGCACAGAAACACAAGTCACAGCACATGGCACAGTTGTGGTCATGGTGGCAGGTGTGGCAAGAGGCAGGGTGGGGGGTCTCTGGGTGGTAGAAGATATTCACTGTTCAGTCTGAGCAGTCTTTTCTCCCAAGCATCTTTTGCTGAGTGATAGGCACAGAGGAGTCTGCAGTGACAATCTTAGGTAGAGAATGCTGTCACAGATGGAAATACAGGGAACTGCAGGAGTATAAAAAGAACTTTGGTGGAGTGGTTACACTTTGGTCTGCTAACTGCAAGGTCTGCAGTTCAAAACCACCAGCTGCTCCCGTGCAATGTTAATCTTGGAAACTCACGGCGGAAGTTCTACCTTGTCCTATTGGGTCACTATGAGTCATCATTGGCTCAATGGCAGTCAGTTTTGCTTTTGGTTTGGTGGGAGCATAAAGGGGGACCTTGACCTCAGATAGCACATTCCCATCACAGGAAAGGAGCAAAAAGGTAGGAAAGTTGGAATGGCAGCAAGACAGAGAGTGGGGGGAAAAGGCTCTGGGGAGGGGTGAGGTCTCCCTCTAATCTTGGCACCACTTAACAAGCTGTATGATACATTCCTACTTCGGTCTCAAGATTACATGAAAGTAAAAGGAGGAGTTTGAGAAGATTTTAGGTTTGAATTCTTTCGATCAGAAATGTAAACTTGACATAGATGTACTCTTGTTGAGAGAGGTACAATAACAAGTGCTGTACACCAGATGGCACTAGAAGATCTCTTTTGACACAAACCGGGGACTTTGCCTCCTGTAGCCTTTCTCTTCCTTGGGGTGGTCCACCAGAATTTGAGCCTGATAGGTGCCACTGACTTCCACCCTGGGGTCCTATGTATGTTGTTCAGTAATATATAGGCAGAAATTTCCATTAAAAATGACTCACTTTGTGGAATCAGTGGAAGGAGTAAGTTTTATTTACCCAAATTTAAAAAACAGCCTGTATCAGAGCTGGTCGTTTAAGATGCTGCCCTGCCCTACACCCTACAGCTCTGTTCCTGACCTTTTGATGGATGCACAGAGGGCATGGCCTTTTCTGTCTTCATAGGTCCATCTCCCATTTCCTCGGTCTTTGTGGGTTTTTGTTGTTAGGTCATGTTGAGACGGTGCCGACGCACAGAGAACTCAAGTACAACAGAGTGAAACACTGCCCCATGCCGCATCATCCTCACAGTGCTTGTTATGTTTGCAGCCACTGTGTCCATCCATCTTGTGCAGGATCTTCCTCTTGCTCACTGACCCTCTACTTCATCCAGCACGATGACCTTTGCCAGGGACTGACCTCTCCTGATAGCCTATCCAAAGTACAGAGGCAAGTCTCACCATCCTCCCTTCTTAGAAGCATGGTGACTGCAATTCTTCCATTCCGATTGGGTCTATGCTTTGGCAGTCCATGGCATATTCAATAGTATTCACCAACACCCCAATTCAGAAGCATCAATGTTACTCCAGTGTTCCATATTTATTGTCCGGCTTTCACATGCAAATGAGGCTACTGAAAATACCTGGCTTGGGTCAGGTGCACCCCAGTCTTCACAGTGACATCTTCTTTTTTTTTTTTTTAAGCATTTTAAAGAGGTTTTTTGCAGCAAATTTTCTGGAAGTAATACATTGTTTGCTTTCTTGACTGCTGCTTCCATGGACATTGATTGTGGATCCAAGTAAAATGAAATCCATGACAATTTTGGTCTTTTCTCCATTTATCATGATGTTATTTATTGGTCCAGGTGTGAGAATTTTGTTTTGTTTTGTTTACCTTATATTAAAGTACAATTACTGAAAGCAGTAATCATTGATCTGTCCCACTAAGTCTTCATGCCCTATTAGCTTTCAGAAAGCAAGGCTGGGTCATCTGCATATCTCAGGTTGTTAATTAGCCTTCCCCCATCTTGATGTCTTTTTTTTTTAATAGTCCACTTTATTGAATGATTTGGCTGGTATACAGATTGAATACGTTTAATGAAAGGATAAAACCTTGACACACAATTTCCCTAATTTTAAACAATGCGATGCCCCTTTGCTCTGTCTGCCCAGCAACCTCTTGGTCTAAGTACAGGTTCCACATAAGCAGTGGAATTCCCATTGTTCACAGTGTTGTCCACAATTTGTTAAGATACATATCAAATGCCTTGATATCACCAGTAAAGCACAAGTAAACCTTTTCCTGGTATTCTCTACTTTCAGTCAAATCCATCTGATATCATGCATGCCAGGCATTCATCACAGGAAAAGGCTCACTGCCGATCTGCGGAGCTTTGAGTCCGGCTCAGCAGTCTTTTGGATGGGTTGGAGGTGGGCTTAAGAAGTTAAATCTAGATCCTTGTATGGATCATTGTGAATGAAAAATTATTTTGCGGACTAGATGAAAGGCATGGTCTCTCTCCTGAAGAAGACCACCGATGTGCATACTATTTTAACAGCCCCCAGGCTGCCTACAGTCCAGGCTTGGCTCACTTAAGGGTTCTTCTTGGCTTTAATGAATTAATGTCATGCTTGCTTTCTCCATGACCAGTTTTTAAATTTATACTAATTATTAAACTCTGAGTGAGTGCAATGGAACATGAGCTTATAGATGGATAATACCTAAATAGCTGACTATACAAAGATCCAGTAATTTTGTTACATCAACTAATGTTGAGTCAGTGCCAACTCATTGCAACTGCTTGTGTGTCAGAGAACGGAGAGTCCAGTCCATCAGCGATACCTGGAGAGGAAGGCCCGGCGGTCTACTCCTAAAAGTAATTAGCCATTGAAGATCCTGTGGAGCCCAGTGCTCCTTGGACACACAGGGGTTTTCAGTGAGTTGGTGACTCAACAATGGGTTGAGTCATTAACTGATCCTTGGATGGTTAACTGGAATTCCAACTGTCAAGCATGTGAACTATTTGTCCCATGAGAGATAGGGATTATATATGCAAGCAGTATGGTTGCTGCCCTCATCATAGGATCAGGTTTTCCAATAAGCACTACAGAAGCTGCATTGGGAGACTTAGCCCCAGGGGAAGGTAAAGAGAAAAGGGAACATTGTCTCCAGCATGGTCTGCTTTGGGGGAAGGGTTTTTGCTGCACAGGAGGGGTCAAGGATGGGCCTTCTTTCCACGTAAAGGTTATGGCCCCCATCCCTCTTCTGAGTTTTCTTTGTAAGTCTCTCTCATTGCTGGGAGGCGCCAGGCTTCTGTCTGCTTCTCTCAGTGGCATAGTAGCTGCCTGCCCTCATGTTCTGGGTTCCTCGCCGCCCAGTGCCCTGGAGCCATCAGAGAATGAACTAGGTAGGGGTTACTTTGGGATTAAGAGCCTCAGTTCTGATTCTGGCTCTGGTTTTGCCATTTATTAACTGTGGGACTTTGGGCCTCCTAGGTAAAATGTAAATCTCTTATTCCTGCCTCATTGGGCCCATCTACTCAACAAATACGTATTGAGGGATCATTTTGTGCTGCTCACTGCAGAAGCACTGTGGATACAGTGAGTGAGATGAACATGCTTTCTCTATTCTGATGAAGCTGGCAGTCCAGGGTGGTTTGAGAAGGCCATCAGAAACCCACCTCCTGTTTGACAAGCACAAGCCAGCTTTCTTCCTGCTGGCTGTGTTTTGAGTGGTTGTTCCAGAGAACACAGACTCAGAGTTACAAAAATCTTCTTCCCAAGTGGAATTGGTGAGCTTGGATCCCAGTCGGCAGGAAATCCCACTGGGGTTGTCAAGCTAGTTCTCACTCCTCTGCTCCCGTCTTTCTTTTCGAAAATAAGTGGGAGGGTTTGGGACTGCCATTGATAACAAAACAAAGCAAAACAGAAAATCCTCTCTGCGGTTTTGGAAAGAGCTTGTGATCTGCAGTGAATGCTGGCAGGCAGAGTTAGCTGTGCGGGAACCCCAGGGCATTCTCTGAGTCTCACTCCTTCTTCAGCATTTCGGATCACCTGCCCCCCTCCAGGTCTGGCTTTTGGGTGCCCTCCTCTGGCCTCAGCCCCACACTTCACATCTTGTTTTTCTTTAGCACAATCGATCCAGCCTGGCATTTGGAAACTTTGTTTAAAAAGAAAGAGGAAAGGTGTTTAAAAGAATTACAAGCTGTACCAAATTTGACATGCTTTTTAGAGAACAGGGCTTTAAGAGGGGGAATCTTAGAACAAGCACAAAGAGCTCTGATTCCCCTGCTCCAGCAGTAACTGTTTTTCAGCAGCCGTCCCTTCTCCCTTCACCAAGGGCCCACAGCTGGCTGAACATCTGCCATACCCGTCCTCTTTCTGGCTGTACGCTTTCTGGTTTGCATCTTGTTTTTCAGCCCCTCACGCTTGAGGAGATCCCACCTTTTCAAGGCCATATGCCCACTGATCTGAAACTAAGCCTTTCCTCTCAAAATTCTCTCATTTTGCCCAAATGAGGTGTGCTCAGATGTCTTTGAGATGTGTGAAGGTCACAACTCATTTGCAGATTTTGGTCTTTCTTCCCAGGATTTCTTGTTCCCATCCTAGCTCCATAATCAATGTTTGCACTGGGCTCATCCATTCATTTTCATGCTTCCCTGTGTCTGTGTGCCAGGGTTGTAGCTCTTATATGGACTTCAGGTTTGGTTAAGGAACTTATGATTTTCCCTCAATTTTTTTATATTTTTACATATTTTACTGTATATGAAATCAGTAATAATCAATATTGTAACTTCATTTTCTTGAGAGTTGGTTTGTATGTCAATTTCACTACTTTTTAATTGTATATGCAATTATTTAATCATTTGAATTATATCATTTTCAGCAGTAAGATAGGTTTGGAATGACAGTTATTTAAAAATGATGTCCCTCCTAACCTGTGAATGTTGGCACAGGGAATGCATATGCTATCAGAAACAGGGAAGGACACTAATACAGATGAGTCACAAATTGGCAAGTGGGATATATTGAAGATAAAACACTTGTGTACATTGAAAGAATTCACCAAGAGAGTAGTAATAAGAGAGACCATGGACTGGGAAAACATCTTTAGCAATGATGCATCAGACAAAGGACTTATCGCTAAAATCTATAATACTCCGCTAGCTTCCAAAAAGGAAAAACTAATTGCCCTCTGAGGAGGTGGGCAAAGGACCTGAACAGAAGTTTCACAAGGACAGAAATCTGAATGGCCAATAAACATATGCAAAAATGTTCCTGATCATTAGCAATAAGAGAAATGTAAATTAAAACAACGGCAAGGTACCACCTAACACCCTCAAAGATAGTCCAAGTCAAAAAAACAGAAAGCAATAAGTGTTGGAGGCGCTGTGGGGAGACAGGAACTCTCATCCACTGCTGGTGGACCTGTAGATATGTATAGCCATGGTGGAAATTTATTTGGCAATACTTATCTAAAACTGGTGGAAATCGAGTTACCATATGACCCAGCAATCCTCCTACTGGGCATCTACCCAGAAGAGGCAAGAAACAAACCACAGCCAGACATCTGTGCTCCAATGTTCATCGCGGCACAATTCACAATTGCAAGGAGTGGGAAACAACCCAAATTTCCATCAACAGATGAGTGGATCAAAAAACTATGGTGCACACATACAATGGAGTACTATGCATCCCTAAAAAGCAGTGGTGAATGCATGAAGCACATTGCCACATGGGAAGAACAGGAGGAAATTATGCTAAGCAAAGTAAGCCAGGCACAAAAGGACAAGTACAACATGAGTCCACTGAGGTAAGCTTAAAAATGCAAAAGGGGCATAGGGAAAAAGCTACTGTATACAAATATTCCTGGGGTGAGGTCCAGGTAGTATAGCAGGGGCCAGACCAAATCAAGGGATACATTTGGTAGCCAACAAAAAAGGAGGGGGGGGGAGAAAGAAAACAACATGGATAGCAGGGGAACAGGGCACTAACCCGCCTAAGGGGAGGGTATTGTTTATATCTCCACAGGGAAAGAGGGACCAGACATCACCCAGGGGCTCCAAGACATGAATGCAACATATTGGCACGAAGCAGGACACCAATAGAGAGATCTGTGGTGCAGTACCCAATCCCAACTACGTGGTCAGCACTCCCTCTCTACAGAAGAATTCACTTCAGAGGACAACACTGAAGCTACACCTCAGGGAGAGGGACATGTCTGATCAGAGTGCACTGGAGCAAATGAAGGAAGAGGAAGAGAGAGTGGAATGCATCCAGGCCCAGCAAGCCCTGAGGATGATATTCCTGCTCAGAGCAGCCAAAGCACAGAGAAGACCATATGGCCGGTCCCACTACAAGATACAATGTCCCCCACTGACCCATAGTGCTTTGGGGGACAACACTGGAGACACAGTGTGGGAATTGTGCCCGATCTGACCCCACCACACTGAGGCGAATCACTAAGAGTGTGCAACAGAACGGCAAGGGGAACAGAGCAACGAAGTCCCCAGGAAATGCAAAAAATAGACTTTGGGGCCAGGGTGTGGCACCCCATCAGATTTGACTCGAAAACACTCCTAAAGGTCAACAAACAGACATTGAACTATTTACAGGCTTTTCTTTTTTTGGTCATTGGTTTTTGTTGTTGTTATTATTTTGTTATCTTTTGTTGCTTTGTTTTGCTCTGTCTTGTTTTTGTGCATGTTATTATCTCTGCAGGTCTGTCTAAATAAGATAGGCGGGATAAACAATCTGGAGGAGAAAACAATGGGACCGACGGTTCTGGGGGACATGAAAGAGGGGCAGGCAGGGGGAAAGAAAGTGGATGCTAACAACCGCAGAAACAAGGGAACAACAAGTGACCCAACATTGATGATGAGGGTGTAGGAGGCCTGGTAGGGCTTGATGAAGGAGAGGAATTACTGAAACCCAAATGAAGGCTGAAAATGATAATGGAACAAGAGGAAAGTAAAAGGAAATAGAGGCAGGAACTAGGAGGCAAGGGGCATTTATGGAGGTCTAAATACAGGCATGTACATATGGAAATGTATTTATATACGATGATGGGGAAATAGATCTAAGGGCATATATTTACAGGTTTAGTATTAAGGTAGCAGATGGACATTGGTTCTCTACTCAAGTATTACACCTCAATGAAAGAACACTTTGTTCTATTAACTGGTATTCTATGATGCTCACTTTCTGGACATGATCGCTGAAGACAAAATGGTTACATAAGCAAATGTGGTGATGAAAGCTGATGGTGCCCAGCTATCAAAAGATATAGTGTCTGGAGTCTTAAAGGCTTGAAGGTAAACAAGCGGCCATCTAGCTGAGAAGTAACAAAGCCCACATGGAAGTAGCACACCAGCCTTTGTGATCATGAAGTGTGGATAGGATCAGGTATCAGGCATCAAGGAACAAAAAATCATATCATTGTGAATGAGTGGGAGTGAGGAGTGGAGACTCAAAGACCATCTGTAGGCAACTGGACACCCTTACAGAAGGATCACAAGGAGGAGACATGTCAGTCAGGGTTCAGTATAGCACCAATGAAACGTACAAGTTTTCTCTAGGTCTTTAATGTGTCCTTCCCACCCCTATTATGATCCCAATTCTACCTTACAAATCTGACCAGAGCAGAGGATGTACACTGGTATAGATAAGAGCTGGAAACACAGGGAATCCAGGACAGATAAACCCCTCAGGACCAATAATGAGAGTAGAAATACCAGGAGGGGAAGGGGAAGGTGGGGGAGAAAGGGGGAACCGATCACAATGATCTACATATAACCCCCTCCCAGGGGGATGGACAGCAGTAAAGTGGGTGAAGGGAGACATCAGTCAGTGTAAGACATGAAAAAATAATAACAATTTATAAATTATCAAGGATTCCTGAGGAAGGGAAAGTGGGGGAGGGAGCAGGGAAAATAAGGAGCTGATACCAAGGGTTCAAGTAGAAAGAAAGTGTTTTGAGAATGATGATGGCAACAAATGTACAAATGTGCTTGACGCAATGGATGTATGTATGGATTGTGATAAGAGTTGTACGACCCCCAATAAAATTATTTTTTTAAAAAAGAACAACTAAATAAAAAAAAATGTTGTCCCACATTTTTAAACAAAGCTCTCAATGTCAGACTGTCCAGGGTACCCATGGAAAAGCAATAAACTTGATGCAAGCAGAAGCTACAAACAAAACACTGGATATGCTCACTTTCTCTACTGGAGTTCCGCTGCTGCCATGAGAACATATTTCAGCTGGGTTGCTGGCAAGAGGAGAGAGACACAGAGAGAGTCTCTAGTTATCTTCCCTGTTGACCAACCACAGACACAAGCGTGAGCCAGACAAGGTTGGCTGAGCCCAGCCCAGATCAATAGAACCAACCAACAAACTGCTCTGTAGGTTGATGAGAGCTACTAAGGGGTAAGTTCCAGGGTGACTTGTGCCAAATCAACACCTAACTGAGAAACTATCTTTCGCAAGCCATTATATGTCTTTCTCAGGCCATTTTATGTCTTTCCTTTGCCATGGGATTCATAGCTCAGGGATAAATCATCTTCTGGCTTCCATGCTACATTCTCCCAATCCATCCTCCATTCTGCAGTCAGTTTCATAATTCCACCAGACTGAATGGAATATATTCACTTGACCTGAACAGGCTATAGGAGGATCATCTTGTATACTTTACGGAGGGGGAAACTGAGGTCTAGAGATGTAAAGTGACTTGTCCCACTTCATAAAGTCTCAGTGGAACTGTCTCTCAACCCCAGGACTAGAATACAAATCTCTAGCATCCATGAATGCTTGACTCATTTTTTCTGTGTTGGCGATGCACTACCTGTTCAGAGTAACAAATTCCCATCCAGCGTTCTAAAGTATCCATCCCATATCCACTTTCCTGGTAGAAAATAACTACTTTCTTTTTTTATCAAGGAAGTTTTGGGAAGTCTCTCAAATGTCAGGGATGTCTGGTGTGTGGTCGCTTGAGAACATGATTCCTCAGGATTCCTGCAGCTGATGCTTTCTCAGCTGATCTCAACGCAACACTGAGCAGCGGGAGTCCCAGGAATACCCTTAGAGAGTGGTAGCTTCCCCGAGCACTCCAATCTACCCTCCCCCTGCTTTTCTTTGCTCCCCCTAAAGATAGACCCAGGGTCCTTTCTAGCTGAGAATTAGGTCAGACCCACACCTCCTGAGAGAGATATCTTTAAACACATAGCACGGGAGGTCCATCTACCTGACTTGTATCCAAGACCTTCCCAGGACAACAGATATTTTCAGCTTAAACCTTTTGTTCCACTTCTGTGACCTTTAAAAAATGTCATTAGAAAGGTAGAGAAGGTGACTGCACCTTGATTTAGAAAACAGAATAATCAGAGAAAGACTTTGGACGTAGCTCCCTCCTGAGAAACTTTTTAGAACTTATACTGGTTTCCCTTATACAGGTTTAGAACTTATACAGGTTTTTAGAACGTATGCAGGTTTAGAATGTAAACCTACATCCTAAATGCAGGTTTCAGGGGATGCAGACTCTCTCTCAGCGATAACTGAACTCACTTTGGGTCTCCTGCCCCTGGGAAACTGTGCTCTTTCCATTTATACATCTGAGTGTTCCAGGCAAAGCAACTCCCCAAACCAAACTGTTCCAAGTTTTCACTTGATCTTAATGCTTGATGTAGGTCCCAAATGTTCATAACCATTGTTGAACACCCTTGACTGAGCTTTCAACTCACAGAGAGTCTGTGCACAATGGAGCCAAATGCTATCTGTTCCTACAGGGTCCCCAGGATTGATTGTGATTCAACCTGTTGTAACCCATAGGGTTTTTATTGACTGATTTCTCAAAGTAGATGCCAGACCAGTCATCCTAATCTGCCTTCATATGGGAGTTTCATTAAGATTTGTCCAGTATCATAGCAATACACAAGCTTCCAGTGATAGATAGATGAAGTCTGTCCATGAGGTACATCTAATGTTGTTCTCCTACATGGAAGGTGGAAATTCTACCCCTGAACCAACACTGCCCTCGACCACGGGTTACATATGTCACATAAATAATGTAGTTAGTAATGGGTAATTATGAGACTTTCAACCTACTTCCCACTCTTACCCCTTTTTCATTGCCAACGAGACCCTCTACTCCTTTCAAGACTCTTTCTCTAGGAGAGGAGCTGCCTGTGGATGGGCAAAACGTGGGCAGCCACAGGAGTCCAGCAGCCCAGAGGCTCCTGTGCCATAAAGTGGAGCTTTCGTCACCCCAAGTATTTAGAGATATAAAATATAAGCCCTCATTCTCTCCCCAAAGTTCCTCTTAGTCATTTCCACCCACATTATCTTAGTGTGGGGGCTTTTATATGACAATAGGGCTTTCAGACAAGAAAGTGCCTGCTGAGGGTCTGTGGCCCTTCGGGGTGTGGAGGGCATTTGCGTTTTTATTGAAGAGTGTGTCAAACCTGAACTGTTTATATTCCATGAGATCACTAAAATGGGATTTTCCTGCACAGACTGAAAAGGCAGGTAGAGGAGGAATGAATGATACGGGATTCTGAGAATGAACTCTGCCACTCTTGGTTCTGAGCACCTGGGAGAGCATTTTCCAGTTCTGCTTGAAAATAAGGAAATACAGAGATAGGTAAAGGGTTTATGATTTATTTAAGGTAATTTCCTCCTCCCAAATTTTTGGAACTATGTCTCCAAGTTGTGTGAGGTACTGTGACAGTCCTCACCATCTCAGCCAAGGGCACCTGCATCCTCCCAGGAGCTCAAGGACATGCCCATGCAAATACACCAGGAAAGGCCAACGGACTCTACTTCAAAACATACCTAGAGTCCAAGTCTTCTCTACCACCTCTAATACAACCGGACATACAGCCAGCATGTTCCTTAGAGGAGAGAATTCATCTCACATGCATTGGGCCTGTTACCAGGGAAGACCATTCCCTGGAAAAGGGCATCATGCTTGGTAAAGCAGAGGGTTGAGTGAAAGAGGAAGACCCTCAAGGAGATGGATTGACACAATTGACTGCAACAATGGGTTCAAACATAACAATAATTGTGAGAGTGGTGCAGGATCAGACAATGTTTGGTGCTGCTGTACATTGGGTCATTATGAGTTGAAACCCCCTGGCTGGCACCTAATTCCATCAGTAACTACTGCAACCGCTGCAGCTGCCCAATCATCAGTTCTAACCAGGCTTGTCTCCACACTTCTACCTTGCACACTGCGCTCTAGGAGGAGGCTTAAAAAACTGCATGGAAAAGTGAATTAAAATATAATATAATTTTCCATGAACTTTTTGAAGTCCCCTTTGTATCTTCAAAATCATAACCAGAGCAGTTTTGTAAGACACAAAGCAGGATAGGTCGTTTCCTTGAAAATTCTTTTCTCAAGAAAGAACATTTAAACACATTTGTACTATGTTGATTATCAGAATGACCTGCAGGCTGTGCTAACTTCTGCTGTCTCTTGTCCAGGAGAATGAATCAATATCAGCGCTTGGACTTGGACTTAATTCTCTGATTTACTCTTAAAGGTTAGAAAATCCTGGAAATGAAGCAACCGCAGGAATAGGCTGTGACTTCTTTGAAGTTATTAATTTGTATTTCCTGCCAGCTAAATCGGGCCTGTGGTTCTTCTGGGAAGCCCAGAGCAATGATTTCAGCAGAGCCTTACTAGGGTGAATGCAAGGGATTCATCCAAGGCAGATACCAGAGAGGAGTTGAGGAAAAGTGAAAGGTCAAGTGAAAGTTAAGCCGTCTTGGATTAACATCAGTAGCCTGAAGTGTTCTTTGTATTTATATGTATTTATTTATTTTTAACTCAATGTCATTCCTTCAAGGCTGCTCTGTCAGTTAAGTTTCTAGCTCTTGATGATACAGAATCCGATCTGAATAATGGGTGGTAATATTGATGATAAAGAGCCATAGTTAGGCATTGGGCTGCTAATCACAAGTTCAACAGTTCAAACCCACCAGTCACTCCATAGGAGCAAAATGAGGCTGTCTGCTGCCATAAAAAGTTAAAATCTTCTAAACCCTATAGAGGGTCACGATGAATCGGAGGGGCACTATGAGTAGAGGGGCCCTTATGAGTCCAGGGACAGCTAAAGAAAGAAGGGCTCTCAAAGAAATGAATGGACACAGTGATGCAACAATGGGCTAAAGCAGAGAAACAATTGTGAGGACAGCGCAGGACCAGGCAGTGGTTTGTTGTGTTGGGCGTGTGATCACTATGTGTTGGAAACAACTCAATGGCACCTAACAGCAACAATAGAAACAGGACAGATGATTCCCTCAGGACCAGTGGTGAGAGGGGCGATGGCTGAAGGATGGAGGGAATGTGGGGTAGAAAGGGGGAAGCAATTACAAGAATCTAAGTATTGCCTCCTCCCTGGGGGATGGACAGTAGGGAAGAGGGCAGAGGGAGACGTCAGACAGTGTAACTTATGACAAAACTATAATAACTTATGAATTATGAAGGGTTCATGGGGGAGGGGGTAAGGAAGGGGGAAATGAGCAACTGATATTAAGGGCTAAAGGAGAAGGTAAATGTTTTGAGAATGATGAGGGCAACAAATGTACATATGTGCTTGACACAATGGATGTATGTATGGACTGTGATAAGAATTGTACGAGCCCCCAATAAAATAATTTAAAAAAGAAAACATGAGTCAAAATCAACTTGATGGTAGTGGGTTTGGTTTTCAAGTTTGGAATGTGCATGATGGCTAATTATTATGGAGTACTTACCTTGTAGCAAACACTAATCTAAACATTTTATTTTCATTCAACAAATATTAATTGGGGAAACCAGAAAAATAAGTCAAGGACTTACACCCTGGTATAGGGAGATAGAAAATACATGATACACATTTTAAGTAAGCAAAAGGGAAAGGGTCAATTCTGGAACAGGGATTACAATATTAAGTCACTGGTTCATCTATCCCTTACTGAGGAAATTACATTGGAGCAGAAATTTGGAGCTGGTAAGGTAGGTGGTTACCTGGAGTAGTGATTACCTGGAAACATCACATTCTAGGCAAAGGGATCAGACAATGCAAAGACTCTGGTGAGAGCAGAACTAGATGCTCTGTGAAAAGCCAGGAAATTTTGGCGGGAGGAGGAGGAACAGGAGAGAAAGGCACAAACTGAAGGTGACTGATTTAGTGCACCAGTGTAAGGAATTGGCCTTCTCTCTGAACCAAGTAGAAACCCATCAAGGCCATTGCGAAGGAACTGACTTGTGATTTTCAGTATCCCTCTGATTTATGGGTTCATAATAGGTTTTGGGTACAAGGATAGGAATAGGAGATCAAAGAGGAGGCTATTGCAATGATTTTGCTAAGAGTTGATGACAGTTTACTGCCCAGTGATAACAGTAGAGGAAGTGAGAAACAGCTAGACTACAGATATATTTTAAAGGCAGGTGGTAGTTACATAATCTGGTGTCAATTTGAGGATTAAAAGTGTAGGGGCAGAGTCTAGACTGTCAATCAGGATATAGCCAATGAGGCCTCTGTGTGTGCATGGCCTTCTCCTGAGGATTCTGGGAACTCCTGTATTTCCTCCTAGGAGGCAGGAAACACTCCCTCTGCTCACTCCCTGCGAGACATCCCTGTGCAGAAGACACATGGAAAGAGGCTGATGGAGCTAGGCTTCTGGAGCTGGAGAAGCCACGTGGAGACTGCTGCCAATGCTGACATAGATGCTTACAATGCCACTGGATCCACAAGGCTTCCCACCCACTAGCATGTGAACTTCCTGCATTCGGCATCGTTGCATGCATTTCATGAGTCTGAAGAGGACTTTATAGATTGGTATTGGACATATGGGCTAATATCAGATTTATGGACTTAATCTGGACTGGGGTGGGATGTTTTTTCAATATTCAATTGCTCTTGTATATAAAACACTTTCTTATACACATATGAGTGTCCATGAAATTGTTTCTCTAGTCTACCCAGACTAACTCAAGCAGCATTATCAGGATTTTTGAATCATTGTATCTGTGGCATGGGAGACAGAAAAGAGCAAAAAATGACTACCAGACTTTTGTTCTGAAGATCTGTAAGGCTGAAGTTATCCCCAAGAAAAATGCTGGTGGAACAGACTTCTGGAGGAAGATCAGGAATTCAATTTGGAGCATACTAAATGTGCCACATCTGTACATTTGACAGCTAGGTATAAAGTCTGGAATTTAGGGGAGAGATTAGGAGTGTTATGAACTTAGGGGTCTGGCACGTAGAGGGTAGTTAAGACCTTGAGCTTGGATGAGCACCTCAGGGAAATGTGTGTAGATAGAGAAAAAGCCCAAGGACATGGCCCTGGGTCTCCAATGTTTTCCATCAAAGAGAAGATGAGGAGTCAGCCAAAAAGAATTAGCAGGAACAGTTAGGGAGGGTGGACAAAGAGCAAGACTTTTCCGTCCTGGAAGATAGGGGAAGGAAGTGCCTTGAGGAGGAGGGAATGGCCCACTGTGTTCAATGTCACTCATTGCTCAGGTAGGAGGAGAGCTAATAACTGGCCATTGGATTTAGAAATGTGGAAGTCAATGGTGACCTTCAAAAAGAATAATTTATTTGGAGTTAAGAGAGGAAATTTTAATTTGAATAAGTTTAAGGAGGAAGGAGAGAAAATGGGCACATGAAGTGAATCAACACAAGAATTTCTGCTGGAAAGAGTGGCAAACCCCCCCCCCCAAAAAAAAACAAACCAAACAAACAACAAAACGAGTATGTGGAAAGCAGGGAAGTGGGTCAAGAGAAACTTAAAAGAATTTCTTTTTTTTTAAGATGGGAGAAATCATAGCTGGTGTGGGTGCTGATGTGAGTGAAACAGAAGAGATGGGAAACTAATGCTGTAGGAGAAAAAGGGGCGTATCATCGCTGGACCAATGTCCTTAGAGAGTCAATAAGGGGTAAGACCAAGTCACATATAACAAGTTCACTTTAGACAGAAAATGTGTAATTTATCTTTACTAAGAGAAGAGGAGGTAAAGTTTTGTTTGAAAATGCTGATAGATTTATAACTGTATTGTGGGAGTCCATAGAAACACTTTTTTGATTGCATCAAGGGATGTAGAAAGCTAGGTCAAAAGTGGCAAGTTAAGTGATAAATATTGCAGAGAGGGCATGTGGTGAAGCTCTCACCAAGAGGAATGGACTAAGGCAGCGGTTCTCAACCTGTGGGTCATGATCCCTTTGGGGGTCGAACGACCCTTTCACAAGGGTCGCCTGATTCAAAACAGTAGCAAAATTACAGTTATGAAGTAGTGACAAAAATAAATGTATGGTTGGTGGGGAGTCACCACAACATGAGGAACTGTATTAAAGGGTCACCGCATTAGGAAGGTTGAGAACACTGGACTAAGGAAATACAATATGGTGTCCAGGAAGCTATAAAGCCACATGTATGGTCCTGTATATAAAGCAGGGAAGTTGATGCAGCCGAAGATTTTTTCTCAAGCTCCATTCTGCTTCAACAGGAGCAAGCGGTGAGAAGAGTGGTGATTAACTAGTGTCGTGGTTTTACAAAATTAAGAGAGTACCTGCAAGAGAAAGAGGGGCAAAGGAGTTGAAGGTAAATGGGTGTGGAAGTTAAAAAATCGGTTGTCAATTTGAGACTTATGAATGAAGGGGTGGAGTTTAGCCTGTCAATCAGGTCACAGCTTGATAACCTCATTTGGAGGCACTAAGAAGATAAATAGTTCGTTGGAGGGGACACACATTAACCCCCTGGGAGTCATTAATGACAACAGCCTGATGGAACTGGAGGAGCCACTTGGAAACCCCTGCAGTGCTGAGATGCTTACACCACCACTGGATCCACAAGACTTTCCACCCACTGGTCTGTGATCGTCCCAAATTCAGCATCATTGCCTGTGTTTCTCGAGTCTGAAGATGAATTTATAGACTGGTATCAGACCTATGGGCTAAGATCAGACTTATGGTCTTGACCTGGACTGGGCTGGGATGTTTTCTCAATACTCAATTGCTCTTGTATATAAAGTTCTTTCTTATACACATATGAGTGTCCATGAATTTATTTTTCTAGCCTACCTGAACTAACACAGTGGGGGAGTAATACTGATAGACTAGGGAAATAAAATTGGATAAGAGGGAAAAGAAGACCATATGGTTGATAGAATGATTGTTCTGATTGTATAGGTGAAGGAAGTCACATACAGAGGAGTTCAGTAATTTTTAAGGTTCAGTCAGTAGCAGAAGCAGAATTCAAATGCAGGCACTTTGGGTCACCTTGCATGCCCTTAGTGGTCTTGTCGGGGAGAGCTCGAGGACTGTAAACGTAGGAGCGAAAAAGGAAGAAGGACAGGCATTCAACTAGCATCTCCATGAAACCGTAGCAAAGCCTTCATGTTTTTAGTAAACCATCTTTCTATATCATCAGATATTTTCCTTGGTAACATTTATTCATTTAGCCCTATAATGCCGAGCACGATGTTTTTGTAACATTTAATTAAATGTATATATTAATATATATATTGATAACTATGAAAATAAAGAATAAAAACAAAAAAATTTCCCCTGAAATTAAAAATTCAGGCATTATAGGGTTAACGATAATTTATCAAAGTATGAATGAGCCTTCTCTATGTGCCTGAAATTATTTAAGATTATCCTTGTATTTAAGAAGCTTATAATTCATCAGGTAAGACACATCTGTACATGAACATGTATAAATATTCTGGGAGAGATATGTACTAAATGCTAAGGGAGCATAGAATTGAGATTGACTAACTGTCTGGGCAAAGGAAAGAGGATTTCACGGTGGAAGTGACATCTCAGCTTTTTTCTGAGGACTATTCTAGGCAGTGAAGGGGAACCGTTGTACAGCCTCCCCACCCTCTCCATTTCTCTCTCCCAGACTTGTCTGAGCGTGGCCTCCACACCTGTAATGACAAAGCACACATCACGCTAATACTACAAGCCAGGCAAAGAGCAGGATGATTTCTTCAGCTTTGAGAGGCTATGGCATTCAAGAGGCACTGAGGTGACCAACACAATTATGGCAGGAAGGAGGGCACAAGCAGGGAGCAGTCAGGGTTCATCTAGGCATCTTCTGGAGGAGACAGTAGTCAAGGCGGTTGACTGGGAGTCCGTCTCATGCTTTTAAGCTGACAGCAAAGAGGAAGACCCCTGCTGTCGCAGGGAGACCAGAGGCCAGGTCCTGAGGAAACGTAGCTGCTGACTGACTCTCCTTTCTCCTTTCTGAGTCATGGCTCACTAGTCGATGCCACTAAACGTCCCTGGTGATGGGCTTATAGATTTTTTTTTAATCTTTATGTATTTTTTTGCCTCCTCTGTACTTACCACTTTTTGTACAGTGAGAAGATATCTTTAAAAACAAACGAATTAAAGCATTGAAGTCAATGGCTTTAAAGATCTAGAACAACTAAAATTCTGATTCGAACGAAAAAGAGTAGAGATGTGTAAAATTATAGAGCACATGGTCTTTGGTGACAATAATGTAGACTGTTAACAATGTTTTATCATACTATCTCAAAATATTGATATCCTGGTCTTGTGATAAGCATTTTATGTACATAATCATGTACAATTAACTACTAGGATGCTACCTTATAAATATGCATATCTATACCCATCAAGAAGCTCCAAAAAGTTCACAGAAAAATGGAATTGAAATATAATGGACTTCTTGAATGAACGTTTTGAAGCTCACTCATATATACTTAGTAAATAAATATACCCTAGAGATGGTATAGTGAAGTTATGAAAAGGTCATTTTGCAATTCTAAATTATGAAGGGTTCATGAGGGAGGGGAGAATGGGGAGGGAGGGGGAAAAATGAGGAGCTGATGCCAGGGGCTTAAATGGAGAGCAAATGTTTTGAGAATGATGAGGGCAATGAATATACAAATGTGCTTGACACAATTGATGTATGTATGGATTATCATAAGAGTTGTATGAGCCCCTAATAAAATGATTTTAAAAAAGAAGAAGAAAGAAATGGTCATTTTGCTTTGGCAGCACATGTGCTAAAGCCTCTTTTGACTTTGGGATAAGTTCTGCGTGGGTCCATACATTCATCATCTGTCTACAAGCCAAATCCACTTTGTCTGAGCATAGGCAGGACACTTCCCCTGTCCTGGTGCTCTGAGGGTGCACTGCTAGTGCTGTTAGGCTTCACCTCCTTTGCCTGCGAGCCACATATCAAGCGACAGGGGTGAGCACCAGAGCAGGGTTCGCAGAGGAGGGCTGTAACTGTGATGTCCAGAAATAACAGGGACCCCCCCCCCCATCAGAACACTGGCTACAGGCAAACGTACTGTCTACAGCACATCCTACCCAATATCATAAGACTGGAATTGGTTTTACTTTATTGAGAAATCAATACCTTATTTTTTTATTTACCCCCTTTAGGTTGGAATTCTTTCACATTCTTGGATTAAAATATTCTGTCGTAATAGTCAAGCACCACCCAGTTTCAGCCTCATGACCCCAAATGCAGCGTTTCTGGAGCTTTAGAAGAACACCCAGAGCTACTGCCCTCGGATCATCCTTAAGCTTTGAGCCTCCAACCAAAACTTCTCCCCGAAGTATGCTTGCAACCAAACAACAGTTTAGCTTCATTAGTCAAATATGTCTTCTTGAAGCATTATGCTCCTTCGAAGGGTCCGCTATATGGGGTCAAGTTGATAGTATTTCAGACATTATATGAGAAGCTTAGAGGTGGTGGTTTTGTGTCGTGGTGGTGGTATAATTTGGAATAGTTATACAACTAGAAGCACACAAATAATGTCACTGAGTTTTAAATATAAAATTTGTTAAGATGGTGTGTTTGTTGCAGTGTATAGTTTCACTAAATAAATAAATTAATTCAAAAATCAATCTCTGGTAACAGTCATCTTTTTGTATTAAGACATCTCCTTGGGTTTGTTGCCCTTGCTAGACCACACACAAGGAGGACACAGTACAGGTTTCCAACTGTACCTGTGGATAGCACAGTGCCTGGTGACTGGTGTGCGTGTAGCTTCGGGAAAAAAGAAAGGATGAATGAATGCAAGAGTATGTTAAAATGCTTATTCCCAGGCCCCAGGCTCAAAGAGCTTGATTAAGCAGGACTAGAGTGGAACTCGGAAATCTGAATTTCTCAGAACTCTCTAGAGTTGAGTCTGATTTGTGATATCTGGAAACCACTGGGCAGAGGACTGGCTGTCACAGCCTTCAGAGTGTTTTCTGGGAAAGTGTATGTTTTAGAGCTTCTCCCAGTGGTCACAGTCCAGAATCATATGGCGGGTTGCTGACTCTTTGGTCTGTCCCTCACCAGGAAGGCATAGGGACCACTTGTTCCTCCTATATCCTGACCCCACATGCAGAAGGGCCTTGATAGCTAAAAAGTTTCTGAGGGCTGTGTTTGAGCAAGCCAACCTGTCCCCTAACAGACCAGGTGACATCAGATTTACATTTTGGTACACTTCTAAATACAAGAGGCTTGAGGAAAATAAAGCAACATTTTGCTACTGGGGTACTATCACCCTCTGACTCTGATGTGATTGACAGCCCGGTCTGAGCAGTCTGCCTGCCAGCCTCCTCCATCTTCCTCTAAATGAATATTGATGCTGTGTTTACCTTTAATTAATATTCATTTCTATAAAGAAATTACACTCATTCACTTTTAATTATATCCTTCTTGCATAAACAGGCTTTTAATAACAGATTTTCTAGAGTGGAAAAAACAGGATCTCGGCCCTCAGCCCAGCCTGCTGCCAGAAAACTGCCTCTGCTGTTGATAGAAGGGATTTCAATTGGTTCCTCAGTCCTTTGGAAGGAACCATGGCTAGAAAGAGAGCTCCAACTCTGCTAAAGCTACTGTGCGCTCTTAGGTGGATGCCTTCTCCTGTGCCCTACTCATTAGAGCTTAAAAAAAAAAGAGAGAGAGAGAGAGAGAGCTAGAACAATGGTTTTGACTCATGGCTGCATATTGAAATCACTTGGGAGACATTTTTAAAACACCAAAGGCACAGGCCACATTCCAGATCAACAAAACAGAGAGTCTCTGGGAGGAAGATCCAGGCATCAGGGTTTTTTAAAAGATCCAAGATGGGCTCTTGTAATGCAGGGACTCTCCAGGCTGATCCCTGCTAATCTGGGCATTGTGCTCCCCAGACTCCCGGTGGCCATGGTGCTTCTCTAGCTTGTTGAGTTGCACAAGGTCCAGAAGGAAAGCTGCCATGAACTTCGTTTTATTAACCCTGGTTTTCAGTAACCTGTGGGTGACTTTAAAGACCAAAAAGTTATCTTCTCGTAATTCTGGTGGTTGGAAGTCTTCAAGAGCCTCTAAACGTTGAAAATCCTGAATTAAAAGCAGAAATCTGTTCTAAGCCTGGAGGATGACTCATTGAGGTGGTAGACTCCATGAGAGGTGTTAAGTTGGTTTCTACTGCCGGGTCTCCCTAAGGCAGTTGAAAAGGAAACTTTGATGCTGTATGATTTTCATTCCTATGATGACTTATGAGTCAGCATGGACTTGATGGTGATGAATTTAGAGCTTTTTAAAAAAAAAAATGACTCTAGAGGCTAATCTACTGAAAAAGACCTTTTTAAAGTTCCGAAAAGTAAAGACGTTTTTCTGGTGACTAAGGTGTGCCTTGCCCAAGCTATAGTTTTTTTCAATTGTTTTCCAAAACTATTCATTGCCATAGAGTTGGTGCTGACTCAAAGTGACTCTATAGGACAGGGTAGAAATGCCCCTGTGAATCTCACAGACTGTAATACTCTGTTGTAATAGAAAGACCCACCTTTCTCCCAAGGTGCCATTGCTACTAATCTTCAGGATCATAGCCCAATGCATCATCACTATCAGAACCCCAGTGACTGTAGATACAAATGAAAGCTAGACAGTTAAATAGGGAGACAGGTGATGCATGGGAGTGACAATGCTGGTGAAGGATGTTGAACATACTGGGCACTATCAGAAGAATTTCAAAAGTCCAGTCAGAATGCTTCTTAGCTTCAGGCATGGCAAAACTTCAGTTCACTTACTTTAGACACCTCCTTAGGAAAGGCCAGTGGCAAAAAAGGACATCATGTTTGGTAAAGCTGAAGGTCAGTGCAAAGGAGCGAAGTCTTCCATGAAATGGACGGACTCAATAGCCTCCTTAATGGACCCAAACAGTGGTCGTGAAATGGCAGTTTCTCCGTGAATACAGAACACCGTCATATAAGCTACCTGAGAGCAGCTAATAACAACAACAAATGGATTTACAGTTTACAAGGAGCTTCCACATTTGGGATGTCATCAGATCTTCACAACCATGAATTATTTATGCCCAGGTGACAGATGGGCAAACAGAAGCCTTGGGACGTGAAACGGCTGGCTTGCCCAGGGACATATTTCAGAGCTGGGACAAAAACGCATTCCTCTTTCCTAGTCTTGAGCTCTTTTCTCTTGCTTACAACATCGGATTATAAAGCCACAGTTTAACCCTTTCTCTCTGGAGACAGGACCTGACCTTTCTCAACCTGGATGCTCTAATAGCCCCTCAGTCCATTTCCTGTGCATGTCACCAACTGCCCCTAATGGAGAGTTGCAATAAGAGTAAGGAGGAGCCTGGTAATTAGTGGCTTGGAGGCATAAGTGATATTTGGACAACTGGTCTGTGGGCTGCAATGCATTTGGCACCCCGAGGGCTCCAGCAACCAGAGCCAAAGTGCCAAACACATCAAACTCCAGTGTCACCAAGGTCTGCGCTCAGCTGGTCTCTGAGCGTGGCCAAAATGTGCTGCCCACACTCTTCCCCTCTCCGTATCCTTTGGCCATTTCCAGGAGCAGATGAATTGAGCCTACATGCAGCTGATCCCAGACTTGGCCGCTAATTATCTTGGCCTGTAATTAGTATTTCCTGGTCCTTGCTCCTTCCCAAATCCTGCAGTTAATGCATCGGTTTTCTCTCGGCAGAGACTCCTTTGGGAGGACTCTGAGGCCATGGAGTGAAAATTTCTGGTAGTAAACAACCTTTTAAAGATGTCCCATCTGTCTGCTGTCTTGTCATCTAAAGCTAAATCCCACGGCCTCATCCCTGATCCCTTGCTTCACCTCAGAATCTGCATTACTTACCAAGTCTTCCCAGATTGGCCTCCTAAATATTTCTTGAATATGTCTTTGCCGCTGGGTTTTCAATGCCCTCTGATTTGCTCAGGCCTCATCATCTCTCATTTGGACTGCTCTAATATTTTCCCAACTGGTCTTCTTGTCCTGGTCCTATAACTGTGTCCTTTGGACCAGAGGCAGAATAATCGATCAACTGCCAACCTGACTAGGCCACTCTCCTACTTAAAGCTCTTTCCAATATAATAAATCTACTCTCCTGCCTGGTTTTTGTTCTTTATTGATTTATGCACATCACAACCCCCACACAAACACACCATCCCTGCCGTGCACGTGTGAAGTGTAAAGAAGATGGGGAGAGGAAGGGGCTCTGATTGCCTGAGACAAACGCTCTAAGAACCACCTCGAGGATAGGGGAGGAGATGGTTTCTACGTCACTTTGGAAGATTGGACTAGTTTATTTCAATGTAAAGAGTAGTTGTGTGATAATTAAAGCTGTTTGAGCATAAGATGAGTCTCCCAGGAAACTGTGAGAGCCCCACCAGGACAATTCAGCTAGCAGCTCTCTTTCTGAGATTCTGAAGGAATAATTCCTTTACTGAGCAATGTCTGGGTGCCAGAGGCCCACTATTAGCTTCCACTTCCATGAATCTGTAAATCTCTGCTATAAAACCTAGTTCCAGTTTTGCTATGTCCTTGAAGACTTTCCGGTTTGGGAAAATCTCTTACCTGTCTGAAAATACATGCTCATGTGCCCCACATACATATACATAACATAATCTAACTTCAATAAAGCTTACCATGCACAGCCTCATTCTCAAATTGTTTAAAATATCCAGTGGAATCACATGCTACATGCACACAAGCATGAGAGGAAGTAGGGCAAGAGAAGAATATGAACAATGTGGGAGGTTAGTTGGGTGTCTACTGGATAAACAGAGGCCCCAGACCAGGTTGTGTTAAATACAAGTGGCATAGTGGTTACACATTGGTCTGGTAACTGCAAGATCAGCAGCTTGAAACCACCAGCCAATGCAAGGTAGAAAGACAGGGTTTTCCACTTCTGTAAAGAGTTACAATCTCAAATACTCACAGGGATAGTTCTACCCTATCCTATAAGGTCACTCTGAGTCGGCATTGACTCTGTGGCAGCGAGAAGTAAGTCAGCGAGTCTATCAGTGGTCCTCAATGCATTTCATTCACTATGAGCCTCTCAGGGTTGTAGCCATCTTGAACTGAAAGTATAAGTCATGTCTAACACTGAAGGGGCAACTGGTGGTGCTGGGAGGCGTACTGAGGTGTTAAATGGGTTTCCATGATGGGGCCTTCCTAACGGAGTTGAAAGGAAATGTGATGCTGCATGATTTTCACTTCTATGATGACTTTTTGGTGACATTCTAGGTCCCATCGGAAGCACTGCCCAGTCCTGGGCCAGCCTCACAATTGCTGTTATGTCTGGGCCCATTGTTATGGCCACTGGGGCAATCCGTCTCTTTGAGGGTCTTGTTTCCTTTCCTTTCACCCTCGACATTGTCAAGAATGGTCCCTCCTGACAGTATGTCCAAGGTATGGGAGACAAATTCATGCCATCCTTGCTTCTAAAGAGCATTTGGGCTATACGTTAAAAGGTATTAGGATTATCTCCACAGGCCACATGGTAGGAAGGCATGGAGCCTTCCACTATTCTATACCCATAGCATTCTGAGAATGCATGGTCCAGAGCACACAACTTCTCAATAATTAGTCGATGAGGAATGTTTAGAAAACACGATTGGTGTGGTGGAAGGAGAGGAGGCTTGGTGATGTAGGGTTAAATCCTTGCACCTAACGGAAAGGGTTTCCACTCCTGTGAACAGTCTTAAAACTCACTAGGGCAGTTCTAGCTTGGCCTAGAGCAGCAGTTCTCAACCCGTGGGTCGCGACCCCTTTGGGGGTCCAACGACCCTTTCACCTGGGTTGCCTAAGACCATTGGAAAACACATATTTCCGATGGTTTTAGGAACTGAGACACCACTCCTCTATCTGCCTCCAGGCGAGTCCGCCCACATGCAGATACGCCCACATACGAGTACCTGGCATGAAGACTGTTACCCATGCTATGCTATGCTTCAAGACAAAATTTCATTTATTTGTCATTAGAAATAAATATTTCACAATATGTAATTACATATTGTTTTTGTGATGAATCACTATGCTTTAATGATGTTCAATTTGTAACAATGAAAACACATCCTGTATATCAGATATTTACATGATGATTTGTAGCAGTAGCGAAATTACAGTTATGAAGTAGCAACGAAAATAATTTTATGGTTGGGGGGTCACCACCACATGGGGCACTGTATGAAAGGGTAGCAGCTTTAGGAAGGCTGAAAACTACTGTCCTAGAGGGTCACTATGAGTAGGCTTCAACTTGTTGGCAGTGAGTTTTATTAACCAAAATGTAAGAAGTGTAAACCTACCAGCCACTCTGTGAGAGAAAGGTGTGGCAGTGCTGAGAACCCTGTGGGGCAATTCCACTCTGTCCCTATTGGGTCACTCTGAGCTGGAATAAACTAAATGGCTGTTAGTTTGGGTGGTAGAAGGAACATCAATCCAGTGGTTAGGGACCCCAATTATGGTCCTTTACCTGCAATATTAATCAAATTTCTTTCTCTTCGTGTGTGTGTGTGTGTGTGTGTGTGTGTGTGTGTGTAGTGAGGGGGTAGATTAAATTATCTTGATCCAGCCTTGCAATATGAATATTCTAGGATCCTCTGATCCTTCTATACCAGAAGTCTGCTAGCTTTTTCTGTAAAGTGCCAGATATTTTAGGCTTTATAGGTCACATTTTCCCTGTCTTAACTGTTCACTACTGCTATTTTATATAAAAAAGCAATAGATAACAAATAAATGAATGGATGTGACTTCGTTTTGATAATTTATAATATAGGTGGCAAGCTAAATTTGACCCGTAGCTGATCCCTGTATCATCAGTGATTTCCAACTTTTTGGAACTTTCTCTTTTTTTTGCTGATAATGAAATTTATTTATTTTTAAAAGTTTATTTATTTATTTTAATAGTTTTATTAGGGGCTCATACAACTCTTATGACAATGCATACATACATCAATTCATACCGAGACAAGTAGTGAGTGAGGCGCACCCAATCCTATACCAGTCAGTTGCTTACTTCATAGAAGGGATTTGTCGACTATTCCTCCTCTGCCAGCGTCAACGGGATCTAACTTATGTTTGTGGTAAGCGTTTTAGATCATGTCAGAGTTCTGGTTTATCCTGAGCTAAGAAAGCAACAACTAATAGCCATTTTGACTTTAGGAAAAGCAGTCTAGGTTTTCAAACTTTCCCAAATCACTATGACGAATGGAAAATTTAATTATCAACACATATATTTAAGAACAACTTCTAGACACAATACCTCAAGAACTAGATCCATAGTCTTCTAAACTTAACACTGAATGTCCTTTGTGATCTAGCATCAGTTACTTTTACACATTCTCCTGAAATTATCACCAGATACTGAATCCTTTCAGGCAAGCTACTCAAAATCTCATACTTAAGTTCACTCAGTGAGAGAATTTGCTTAAAACGTTTTGTACAGCCTCTACCATGTGGTAAGTACTTAACCAATGCCATCTGTTTGCTCTTTGTCCCATGAGCATTCTCGTGTTTACCTGTCTCTGACTTAGCTCATCTTCATCTCTGCACATCTGCATTTTTCCCATTCTTTAAGGTTGAGCACAAATTCTGACGAGCCAGAAGTTCCCTGACTCTCCTGCTAGGAATAACCTTCCAAGGTCTCCCTCACCCTTAACTGACCTTTGATTTCCACTCATCTTCTCAGCTATTTGGTTATTGCTACCTATTACTCTAAATATCTTAAGACCAAAACATGGTGACATACATAAAGGATTCTTGGTCAATGTTGTTGAATGAATGAATCAAGATTCAATACCCAGACTGATTCCCCCCCTCTTTTGTATTCTGATGTTTTGGTTTCATCTGACACAGTTCTATTGTCTGGTGTTTCCCGTGGAAATCTTACAAGGTTCACTAGTTTTCAGAACATATCCAATACGACAGCTAAGAAAGGTTCAATGCTTTCTCAGTTTCCGTTTGAATATGTGTGTCTGATTTCTCTTGATTGCTTTTAGCCTACGAAATCATCTATTTATATCACATAGAGGCACAGACTGGAGACTGAGTTCTGAACCTAGGGAGCACTAGGAAAAGATGGATTTGGTTGTCAGGCTCAAGAGAAAATGTGTCAAATTTTGCTAATTATGTCTGGGATCCATCTCTCTCTTAGCCATTGCCAATGGATTGCAGCTAGCTATTTTACTAGATAATTCTGTTATTAGTGAATGAGAAGTCTGTGTGCTCTAGCAACCACACTTTATCCCCACTTGCAATATATATTTTTAAAATTGATGTAGTTGAGTATAACTTCAGGGAAACTTTAGTTCCCAGGTCTACAACACATCCAAGTACTGGTTGAATCACAGAGTTTTAGAAAATTGAAAAGTGACTCAGAGATTCATGATTCGAATGCTCCTGCATCGCTCTCCACAAACATTTCTAACAGAGGGTTGTGCAAGTTCCTCAGGGATGCTTTCAGTGACAGTTCATTACTGGGTAAAGCACCTTTCCTTTCATTCTTTTAAAATAGCAGCATTGGGATGCTATCTTCAAGGTTGATGGTTCAAACCCATTTGCTGCTTCATGGGAGAAAGATGAGACTGGCCGTTCCATAAAAATGTAGCCTCAGAAACCATAAGGAGCAGCTCTGTTCTCTCTCATAGGGTTGCTGTGAGTCAGAATCAACTTGATGGCAATGAGTTTGGGTTTTTAATAGTAGCGTCATTTTGTATTCTGACTCCTTACCAGTAACAAGATACTTATGAAGAAGATTTTTGTCATGAGGGCTTTGCCCATTCCATCATCTCTACCAATGTTGTTGTTGTAAGGTGCCACCAGTCAGTTCCAACTCATAGTGACCCTGTGTATAACAGAATGAAATATGGCCCAGTCCTGTGCCATCTTCACAATTTTTCTTATGTTTCAGCCTCTTGGGGCAGCCACGGTGTCAATTTATTTTGGTGAGGGTTTTCCTTATCCAGGGTCTGGTCTCTCCTGACAACACGCCCAATATATGTGAGACCAAAGAGAAGGCACACGGTCAGCATATTTCAAGCTGAAAGGAGTAAAGCCTCAAGTTGCAATCTTATTTTTATGAGCTTTGTTGAGTTATAATTAGCATACCATATAATTGATTAGTTCAATCATATTCAGAAGAGTTGTGCACTCATCACCACAATCAACTTTTGAGCATTTTTCCTTTCTCATACCCATTGGTATTAAATCCTCAGTTCTGTGACCATCCCCTTCTGTGCCCCAGGTAATTATTATTTCTGCTAATGACTTCAGAAATCCACCCATTCTGGCTATGCTACACAGAAAACAACAACTACTACAACAACATACAAAACAAAAACAAGGAACAACAAGAGAAAAATAGGACCCAGCAACAAAGATCCTAGAAAATAAAGAAAGATCTCAGTTTAAGAAAAAGCAAAGGGCATTTAAGATTTAGGAGAATTTTAAAGTGGGTACAAAGGTAGATCAAATGACAAGGTATTACATTTCAGTTAAGTACAGCTGCTAAGAACCACTTTGAAATGCTGTTTGTCTGATATTAGAGTCTATGGGCAGTGGGATTCACTGGGGACTCAATCCATGTAGGGCCCATGCATATGGATTTTGGCCTTCTACTATCATCCACAGTGTTTCACAAACTGAGTGTTTAGAATTTAGGCACTGGTACTATTTCCTCCTCCAGGTTTAGATCTTATTGTTTACAATGCGTGGTTCACACAGGCTGGTGTGCCTCTTCTGTGTGGATGTAGCTGGCTCCTCATTTAGAGGACTACTTGTTTTGAGACCAGCCTTTAAGACCCCAGACACTGTTTTTCCAGATAACCGAGCACCAGCTGATTCCTTCATCACACTTTGCTATGGCATTCATAACTTCACTGATGTTCTAGTGAGGGTGCATACAAGGCAGGGCTATGACCTAAGAACTGATTGTTCTTATATTAGGGCTATGATCAAAGGAAAACTCAAAATATATTCATATAGCTATGGTATCTATTTGTCCCTGGTTCACTTTTGGAGATAGCTTTATCATTTTATTGTAGCACATCATAAAACATACCCATGGGGCTTAAGGATATTCTATTGATAGGAACATTAGTCTAGCCCATGGTAAAATATTATTGTGCCAAGAAATTTATGTGTGTAGGATCTTTTATTTTTTATTTATATTTTATTAGGTTCCAATATATGAATTATTAACTTGTACATCTTAATAACTTGAGTGAATGGACACTAGTTACACAGGCTGTGGGAGTTGGAGATATGACAATGCTCTCAGTTGTATTCATTTATGAAGGTAGAACCATACATTAAAAATTATACATGTCACTAAAAGGCAAAGAGAGTGTGTAACTATATGTTGGCCTAAGGTCATCATTCATTGAGCTCCCTCAAAGCCATAGGTCTGAACTCACCCTTAATACAATTATCACCAATTCCTTAGCCTTATGGTAGTATCCTTGGCCTCTTCTCCCAACAGGGTATTACAGACTAGAGTTCAAGGGAGTATTTCAGTTCCTTAGTTCTGCTACAAGTGAGTTCAAGGTAGAGTCCAGGTTGTGCATTGGGGTTTCCAGTTCAGGTCTTTCTTATGTGGTCTATGTAGGGTACTGTGTTCCTTGAAAGAACAGACTTCAACACCCCAGTTGTCTAAAGGATGCTTCCTGGATCACCGGAGGTTGGAAGCTGTGTCAAAAGTATCTGGTTAGGAACATAATAGCATGTATATTCTCCCTCTGGGTTTCTATAAGTTATGTTTAGTGTCTTTCTCAATGGCAGGGTGTCCCACCCATCTTACTCACTATCAGAAGTGTAATTGCTTTCTCTGACACAGACATGGCCTGTCCCTCCACCACCCCCCCACCCCCAACAAATCCAATTTCCCAGTAAGATTCACTAATTATTCTGGTGGGATTGTCTGTTGATTTGGTATGACCATAAAACATTGTTACATGGCAGAGATTAATTGATCCTTTCCCTCTTCACATAACATGGGTGACTGACTTCATATGGAGGGAGGTCACTTCTCTTGAAATGATTTTTAAAATGCTCTAATAATGGGATAATATATAGTGTGTTGTAACTAGGTAGTTACTTCACCACCAGGGAACCAGATTAGAAGATTACATGGCTTGAGAACTGGAGCCTGTCTTTGCCTTGGTTTTTATCCTTAGAGTAGTGTGCGCATACAGTATTTGTCCTGTTGTGATGGAAGAACTTCCCTCAGCATCATGGTTTCCAGACACATCCACATCATGAGCTGTTTCATTACCTCAGTATGGTGCATAGTCATTTTTTGGATGCATATTATTCCATTGAGTGTATGTAGCAGAGTTTCTTTATCCATTCTTCAATTAATGGGCATTTGGGCTGTTTCCAGCTTCTTGCCATTGTTAACTGGGCTGCAATGAACATGGCGAGCATACATCTGTGCCTGTCCTCTTATTTCTTTGGGGTATATGTCCAACAGGGGTTTTGTTGGATCATATAGTATTTTTACTTGTTTCAAGAAGCTCTACTTAGCTTTCCACAATGGTTGATTGTGTTCGCAATTCCACCAGTCATATCTGAGAGTTCCCGCTCCACACCTTCTTCAGCATTGGTTGCACTCTGTTTTTCATATTGGTTTTTTATTATACTACCACTGTGGCTGAAAGCAGAGAACATTTTATTGACTATGCCAAAACATTTGACTGCGTGTATCATAACAGACTCTGGAAGACCTTGAGAAGAAGGGGAATTCTAGAACACTTTACTGTGCTCACACAAAATGTGGACATGGATTTGTGGACATGGCAGTTGTGTGAATGGAACAAGGGAATACTGCATGGTTTAAAATCAGGAAAGTTCCACAACAGGGCTCTTCTATCTTCTCATCATACTCATTCAATCTCTATGCTGGGCAAATCATCAGAGAAGCTGCATTAGATGAAGAAGAATGTGGCATCAGGATTGGAGGAAGACTTATTAACAACCTGAGATATGCAAGTTACACGACCTTGCTTGCTGAATGCGAGCAGGAATTGAAGCACTTGCTAATGAAAATCAAGGATTGTAGCCTTCAGTATTGATTATGACTCAGTGTAAAGAAGATAAAAATCCTCACAACTGGACTAATAGGTAACATCATGATAAATGCAGAAAATATTGAAGTTGTCAAAGATTTTGTCTTGCTTGGATCCACAATCAATGTCCAGAGATCAAAAGACATGCTGCAATACTCTTTAGAGTATTGCAAAGCAAGGATGTTATTTTGAGGACTTAGGTATGCCTGACCCAAGCCATGATATTTTCAATTTTCATGAAGGGGAGGAAGCACTAAAGAGCTAGAGGAAAGTTTTATGTTTCATCAGTGCTATACTGCACCCTGATTGGTTTGTCTCTTCTTTGTGACCCTTCTATAAGGGGATATCCAATTGTCTACAGATGGGCTCTGGGTCTCCACTCTGCACTCTCCCTCATTCACCTTGATATGATTTTTTTTGTTCTGGGTCTCTGATTCCTGAAACCTGATCCCATTGACATCTCATGATCACACAGACTGGTGTGCATCTTCCATATGGACTTTGTTGCTTCTTAGCTAGATGGCCACTAGTTTTTCTTCAAGCCCTTAAGACTCTAGATGCTATACCTTGAGAGCTGGGCACCATCAGCTTTCTTCACCACATTTACATATGCACCCATTTTATCTTCAGCGATTGTGTTAGGAAAGTGAGCATCACAGAATTCCAGGTTATTAGAACAAAATATTCTTGCATTGAGGAAGTACTTGATTGTAGGCTCAATGTCCATTCGCTACCTTAATACTTAACATATGTACATAGATCTATTTATCTATCATAAATATAAAAATATATTTACATATGCACATGCCTCTATTTAGGCCTCTATAAATGTCCCTTGCCTCTTAGTTCTTTCCTTTTACTTTCCTCTTGTCTCACTATCGTGTTCAGCCTTCATTCAGGTTTCAGTGATTCCTCTTGGCTACACTGTTCTTGTCATCGATGACTCTCATAGCTCTGGGGTTTACATTTAAGTCTCTAAAATAATCCTTCTTGAGTTCATTTTTGTGCATGTGGTGAGGTATGGGTTCTGTTTCATTTTTGTACAGATGGATATCCAAGTTTTCTGACACCATTTGCTGAAGTTTTGGGTCCTTTCTCAATAATCAGTTGTCTGTAGGTGGATGCTTTTACTTCTGGGGTTTCTGTTCCATTGGTCTATCATTGTACCAATACCAAGCTGTTTTGACCGGCTGTGTAGCAGGTCTTGAGATTGTATGGTGCAAAGCCTCCTACTTTCTTCTTCTTCTTCTTCTTTTTTGTGATGCTTTCTTCGATTATTCTGTGCCACTTCCCTCTCCAAATGAAGTTAGTAATTAGTTTTCCATTTCTTTAAAGAATGAAGTGGAAATTTGGATCAGAATTGCTTTGTATTTGTAGATTGTTTTAGATCAGTGGTTCTCAACCTTCCTAATGCTGCGACCCTCTAATACAGTTCCTCATGTTGTGGTGACCCCCCAACCATAACATTATTTTCATTGCCACTTCATAACTGTCATTTTGCTACTGTATGAATCGGGCGACCCCTGTGAAAGGTTGTTCGACCCCCAAAGGGGTCATGACCCACAGGTTGAAAACCACTGTTTTAGATAGTATCAACATTTTCATTATATTAAGTTTTCCTATCCATGAACATGACATATGCTTCCATTTGTGTAGATCTCATTCAGTTTCTTGTATAATGTTCTGTCATTTTCTTTATACAGTTCTTTTGTTTCTTTGGTAAACTTTCTTCCTAGGCATTTTATCTTTTGTTGTGTCTATTATAAATGGTATTGTTTTCACGATGCTTTCTTTGGCACTCACTTGTGTATACAAATCCAATTGATTTCTACTTGTTAATCTTGCATCCTGCTATTTACCAAGTCCCCCAATTGTTTCCAAAGGTTTGTTTGTGTATTCCTTGAGGTCCTCTGTCTATAAAATCATATCTTCTCAAAACAGTAAGAGCTTCAATTCTTCTATCCAGTTGTATTCCCTTGATTTCTTTTTGTTGTCTAATGGTTCTAAAGCTTCCAGCACAATGTTGAATAAGAGTGGTACTAAGAGGTACCCTTATCTAGTTCCTGTGTGACCAGGGGAAATATTTTCAGTATTTCCAGTATAAGTTATATTGGCTGTTGGATTTTCATATATGTCTTTTATTATGTTGAGGAATTTCTCTTCTCTTCTTATTTTTAGTGAATGTTTTTCATTAGAAATTAGTGTTGGATATTGTCAAATTATTTTTCTACATCTATTGATATGATCCTGTGGTTCTTATTCTTTCTCTTGTTTGTGTGTTAGATTGCCCTGATTTTTCTAGTTGTTAGAGTTATTGTGTTAAGGAGTTGGTTTTGGTTGGCTCTTTTTTTCATGCTTGCATTGTTATAAAGTGTCCTCATATTAATGTTTTTGCAGTGCCCCAAACGTTTGGGTATGTTGTGTTATGTTCTCATTTAATTCAAGGAATTTCTTATTTTAATCCTTTACTTGGTCTATTGCCCGTTCTTTTTTAAGTAATGTGTTTTTCAGTCTCCATGTGTTTATGTTTACATTCCTGTTATTTCTATTGTTGGTTTCCAATATTACAACATTGTAATCTTAGGATATGGATTGTAGGAACACAATGTGTTTGAATTTGTTAAGGCTTGCTTTGTGGTCTAGCACGTGCTCTATTTCATAGTATGTACTATCTTCACTAGGGAAGAATCCTGAACTGTATGGAAGGTATCATCAAATAAAAAGACTCCAGGAATTGACGAAAGACCAGTTGCAATGTTTCAATAAAGTAATGCAATGCTGGAAGCACTCACATGTCTCTACCAAGACTTGTCCTGGATTCCATGAGTTGAGAGTTCTTATCTATACCAGTGTACATGCACTGGTATAACCACATTTGTAAAGTTGAATTAGGGTCATGATAGTAAGGAGGGTGGGTGCATTAAAGAACTAGAGGAAAGTTGTGTGTTCCATCAGAGCTCTGCTGCACCCTGGATGGCTTGTGCCTTCCTTGTGAGTAGAGGCCCAATTGTCTACAAATGGGCTTTAGGTCTCCACTCTGAACCCCATTATTTGCATTAATATGATTGTTTGTTTGTTTGGGGTCTTCTAGTGCCTAGTATCTGATCCTGTCAATACCTCATGATCACACAGGCTGGTGCGCTTCATCCATGTGGGCTTTTGCTTCCCTGCTAATAGTCACTTATTTAACTTCAAGCTTTTAAGGTCCCAGTTATGATATCTTGTAATAGCCAGCTGCCATCAGCTTTCTTCAACACCTTTGCTTATGCACCCATTTTGACTTCAGTGGTTGTGTCAGGAAGGTGAGCATCACAGAATGCCAAGTTATTAGAATAAAGTGTTCTTGTGTTGAGGGAGGACTTGAGTAGCAGCCCATTGTCCATCTGCTACTTTAATACTAAACATATAAATATATATACATAGACTGAGATACCTATCATTATATATTAATATATTTACATATGTATATGCCTATATTTATACTTCTATAATGTGTTTTGGCTCTTAGTTCTTTCCTCTATTTCCTTTTACTTTTCTCTTGTCCCACTATCATGTTCAACCTTCATTCGGCTCTCAGTAATTCCTCTTGGCTACATTGTACTTGAGCAAACCCCACCAGGCATTCTATACCCACCTTGCCATTAATTTAAAATCTTACATTGTTCCTTTCTCCCTGGGTTTGTTGGATTTACACCCCCTTTCTTTTTCCCCATGTCCTCTTTCCATTGTCACCCTGGAACCATCGGTCTCATTGTTTTCTCCTCAGCATTGTTTATCTTGCCTATTATATATACACATAGATATGGGAAAAAAGAGAAGAAGGATAAAAGGGGTGGGGCAGCTATAAATATTTCCAGGTTTGTCTGCTGCCTCTTATGAATGTTCTGATTGAGTCTAAAGGGGTGCCAAGCTCTGCCTCTGAGTCTGAATCTATTTTTGGGATTCCTCAGAGACCTCCTTGCTTTGCTCCCTTTGCTGCTCTGTTGTGCTCCCTTAGTGTGTGTGTGTGTGTGTGTGTTCGTGAGAACAGAGGGTGGATGGGGAGGTCAAACAGCACACAATTCCTGCACTGTCTCAAGTGATGTCCCCTGCAGTGCTGTGTGCAGTAATGGGATGTCATGTCTGGTGGTTGGGCTGGCCCTACAGTCCTCTCTGTGCTTGGCTACTATGAGTAGCAGTGTTGTCCTCAGGGATTGGTGGGACAGGTTGCAATTCACTCTCTCTTTCCATTTTAGTTTGCTCCCTTGTTGTCTGGGCAGACCTGTCACTCTCCCTGGGCTGTATCTTCAGTTCTGTCCTCTGAACTTCTAGGGAGGGGTGTCAAAGTAGCTGGGGTTGGGGTTGGCCCAGCAGACCTGTTAGTTCACTGCTGCATGCCAGTACATTGCCCTCAAAGCTTGGCACCAGGTTGAGTTCTGGTCCCTCTCTCTCTTTCTGTGGAAACGTAAACAATACCCTCACCTTGGGTGGATTAAGTGACCTTTACCACACATACCCACGTCCTTTTTTTTTCTTGCTTCCCATTTCTCCTCCTTTGTGGTTAACTCCCACATACATCCCTGGGTTAGGTCTGACACCTTTAAGAGTGCCTGGGCCTTGTCCCCCAAATTTATTCATTTAATGGCTCTTTCCCTACGCCCCTTGTCCTTTTTAAGATGACCCCTGGGGACTCATGTTGTAATTGTCTGTTTGGCTTGGCTTACTTCACTTAGCATAATTTCCTCCATGTTTGCCTATGCAACGATGTTCTTCATGCTTTCATCCCTGCTTTTTGGGGATGCAAAGTACTCCATTGTATGTATGTACCACAATTTTTTAATCCATTTATCCGTTGATGGAAATGTAGGTTGTTTCCAACTCTTTGCGATTGTGAACTGCACCACAATGAACATTGGAGCGCAGATATCTGGCTGTGGCCTGTTTCTTACCTCTTCTGGGTATACACCCAGTAGGCGATTGCTGGGTCACACAGTAGCTCAATGATTTTCATTTATTTTAGGTATCACCAAATCAATTTCCATAATGGTTGCACAAACCTACTGGTCCACCAGCAATGGATGTGAGTTCCTATCTCACAACACCCTCTCCAGCACTTGTTGGTTTCTGAGTTTTTTGACTTGGGCTATCTTTGAGAGTGGTAGGTGGTATATCATAGTTGTTTTAATTTGCATTTCCTTGATGGCTCATGACTGGGAACATTTTCCCATGCTTCTTGGCTATTCGGATTTCTGCCCTTATGAAACTTCTTTTCAGGCCCTTTGCCCACCTCCTCAATGGGCTTTTTTTTTTTTTTTAATTGTAGGCTAGCAGAATATTATAGATTTTAGTAATAAGGCCTTTTTCTGATGTGTCATTGCTAAAGATGTTTTTCCAGTCTGTAAGCTCTCTTATTATTCTCTTGGCAAATTATTTCGATGTTCACAGGTGTTGTATTTTCAGTATATCCCATTTGTCAAATTGTGCTTCCTCTATGTTTGTATCCTTCCCTATTTCTGGTGGCCTATGTATTCCCTGCACCAAAGTTCTTAGGTTTGCCACAATTCCCTCATTCATGGCCCCAATAATTTGGGGTTTTACCTCAAGGTCTGTGATCCACCTTGAGTTTATCTTGTGCATGGAGTGAAGTAAGGGTCTTGCTTCAGTTTTCTGCAGGTATATATACATTTTTTTCCAGCACCACATGTTGAACAGGGCATCCACTTCCCATTTGAAATTTTTGGGGCCCTTTTCAAAAATCAGTTTTCTGTATTCTAATGATTTTGTTTCTGGGCTTTCAGTTCCTTTCCATTGGTCTGAATATCTGTAATTATACCAGTACCACTCTGTTTTGACCACTGTGACCATATAGAAGGTGCTAAAGTCAGGCAAACCAAGCCCTCAGTCTTTGTCCTTCTTCTTGAGGAGTTTTCTGCTAATTCTGGGCTTCTTCCCTCTCCATATGAAGTTGTTAGTCAGTTTTTCCAATTATTTCAACAAGATGTTGGTATTTGTATTGGGATAGCATTAAACTTGTATAATGCCTTGGGCAGGACTGACATCTTTACTATATTAAGTCTTATGCTCCACCAGCATGGGGTAATCTTCCATTTGTGTAGATCACTCTTGGTTTCTTATAGTAGTGTTCTTTAGTTTTCCTTGTACAAATCTTTTGTGTTTGGGGCTTTTTTTTTTTTTGGCTAGGTATATCCCTTCATATTTCAATTTGTGCTTGACTATTATGAAGGATCCTATCTTTTGATCTCCAATTCAGTAGTCTTGTCCAATATATATAACAGTCTGATAGACTTCTGTTTGTTGATCTTGCATCCTGTCACTCTGCCATATTCCTCCATCAGGGCCAACCTAGGGAGGGGTTGTTTTTCCAAGTATTTGTCCATGTCTTCCAAGCTATTTAATTCATTGGAGTGCAGGCCTTTGTAATTTCCCAGGTTTCGTCTCTCATCCTGACAATTGATATTTGTTACTTACTTTTTTTTTGGCTAGATTTTTCAAAAGTCTCTCAATTTTGTCAATCCACTCAAAGAATCATCTTTTAGCTGCATTGACTTTTTTGCATCATTTTCTTGTCTTCCCACTCACTTAACTCTGCCCTGATTTTCATTATTTCTTTTCTTTTGATATTGGAGGGGTTGTTCTTATGACTGTTCTAGTTGCTGGAGGTTTTGTGATCTCTCTTACTTTTTCATATATGCATTAATCATGATAAAGCTTCCTCTGATAACTGCTTTTGCTGGATCCCATAGGTCTTGGTACATTATTTTCTCATTCTTATTAGTCTCTAGAAATTTCCTAGTTCCCTCTCTAATCTGGGCCAGTACCCATTCATTAAACTGAACATAAAATTCTTACTGACCTAGAATGGGCAGAAGAACAATATTCACCAAACACAAATAAGAGAACACAACATATAGCAACACAACCCAGAGGTGAACAAAGAAAAACAGCCCCCAAGAAAGATAGCATTGGCTCAACGGTAAAAGAAGACAAAAATGAAACACATACATACACATATACACACACATACACAGCAAGGATAAGAAGGGAGGTGGGAAAACACCAAACACAAAAGGTACAAGATGATATCACAGAGTCCACAGATGGATGTAATAACATTGAATATCAAAGGAATGAACTTGCCCATTAAAAAGCAGAGACTAAAGGACTGTCTTAGTAAACACAACCCAAGATCTGCTGCCTACAATAGACACATCTTAAGCTTGCAAACAAAAATAGGCTGAGAATCAAAGGCTGGAGAAAAATATACTAAGCAAATGGCAATTCAAAAAAAGCAAGGGTTGCAATCCTAATCTCTGAAAAAAAATTGATCTCAAGGTGCAGGGTATTACAAAAGATAAGGAGGGGCACTATATAATGCTCAAGGGAACAGTAGACCAAGAACCAGTGAGCACAATAAATATATACATGCCCAGTGCGAGACCTGTGAAATTCGTCAAATGCTCCAAAAGATGAGAAAATAAATCTCAGGCTCAACAATCATAATAAGTGACTTTAATACACCACTCTTTGAGAAAAATAGATCACAGAAAAGAAGCTTAATAAATAATCTAGAGAACTAACTCTACAATTAGGTGAATTGACCTGTTAGATATTTATAGAGCACTCCACCCAAATGCAAAAAAAAATTAACTTCCTTTTCAAGTCCACCTGTCACATATTCGAAGACAGACCATATAAGGGGGCACAAGTCTAGCTAGTGTAAATTCAAGCACATAGAGATCATTCAGACTTTCTTCTCAGTCCACTATGTCATACAACTGGAAATAAAATTCTTTTAAAAGAACGATAATGAACACAAGGGAAAACAATTGGAGGATGAATAAACTCTCCACTGCAAAATGAGTGGGTATTCACTTAGATCAGAGACAAAATTAGGAACTTGTTAGAAACTAATGAGAATGAGAATATGACATACAAAAACCTTTGGAACACAGCAAAAGCAGTAATCAAAGGAAGTTTGAAAGCAATAAATGCTCACATGAAAAAGAATGAGAGACTTACGATTGATCAAAACCTCCAACAATTAGAGCAGTCAACAGGATAATCCTACTAATAGCAAAATAAAAGAAATAATAAAAATCAGGGCAGAAATAAACAAGTAGGAAAACAATGCAACTAAAAGATGGTTCTTTGAATGGATTAACAGAATTGATAAACCTTTGAAAAACCTAACCAAAGAAAGAATGGAACAAATATCAATAGTCAGGATGAGAGATGAAATTGGGGAAACTACAATAGACCCTAATGAAATTAAAAGGCTATTGCACAGTACTATGAAGGCACACTCCAATGAATTCAACAGCTTTGAATAAAATGAACAAATACATGGAAAAACAACCCCTCCCTAGATTAGCCGAGATGGACATCAAACAATTACAGTCTTGAAAACAATAGATTTTTTTCCTACAGGATCTCTAAGAGTTGGAGTCAATATTAATAAATGTAAACTTACATTAAAATGTAAGTTTAAGAAATTGTTCTGAACTATTTCGTTTAAATTAATTTCAGAAATGGCAAAATCTAAACCTTAGTGTAAGGTGTGCATACTTTGGTCATTAAAAGATGGAGAAAGGTTTCAATTCCCATAAAAAACAAGATAGTCGTAACATTTGAGAGGAAGTTTTAGTAGAACTGAAGGCTTCTGGGATTATATAAAACTCTATATTGTATTACTTGACCTTGGTCATAGTAGAGAAGTGCCCTTGAAGCCACGTTGTTGCTGTTGGATATTGTTGAGTCAATTTCAACACATAGCAACTCATGGCAGGGTTGATGTGTCCCATAAGGAACACTGCAATCTATATGAAACAGGTCTGTCTCCTGTGAATCCTGGTAGACACAAACCTCCAAGCTTTAGGTTAACAGCTAAGTGTTTAACCATTGCACCACCAAGGCTTCTTTCTTTCAGGCATACATACAGGGGACACGTGTCCTTTTCATTATATTTCATTTTACAATACAAATATTTAGCCTACACAGTAAAATGTAAGCAAAACAAATCAAAGGTTGTAATGCTAATATGAGATAAAAAAATTGAGGCTAAAAGAACAAACAGAAAAAAGACTATTTTCTTATTGATTAAAATATCAGCATTGCTCTATAATGCTGTCACAAACTTTCACTGTTTCACTCTAATCAATGCATAACAAGATGCAGAAAGAAAATTAATTTGAAACATAAGCAAATTTAATTAAAAATTGGAGTTTAAATATATACTATAAATATAATAATATGTTATATGTAACATGGTATGTAATGTATATATCAAAAATCTCATGGAAAAATTGAAAGAAAAGATAATGGATATTTCACACTAACTTTTTAAAGCCTATATAGATGGATGATAGATAGTTATAGCTACATACAGATAGATAAATATTGATATAGATAATTTTCTATATATCCATAGACACAGAAGTAGAAGGAAACCGTCATGTACTTAGCAATAAAGAAAATGCTTAAAATACATTTCAATATGTAAAAATCCTATGAGTCACATTCTCCTCCTATCACATAATCGAAGTATAGCAACAACAAACAATTGACATCGAATGCCCTGAATCATGAAAACCCTTTGTATACCAAAATAAAACTGCATCATAGGTCTTCTATGGCTTATTTATCAGCACGAGATTAATAGACCTTAAAAGGCACTTGGGTGGACTCAAACTTCCATCCTTTTAATTAGCAGCTGAGTGTGTTAGCCTTTTGCATTGCCCAGCATTCCACTATTAAAGTCAGTTTGCCGTCAGTCAATGGTGACCCTATGAGTTAGAGAGCCTAACTGCCCTTTGTGCTGGTTTGTTGTTTGTGCTTGTTGTAGTGTGGTTTGAATGAAAATTTAAAGAGCATATTGATCCACTTATGCACATTTTGTTTCATTACATGAGTTGCAGTTCTTTTAATGTAACAGTACTTTACCCACTTCCTCCTCCTTATATCTATTTATCCTTTGGCCCTTCCAGTATTCTGAGCTTTGTTTCTGGACAAATGCTGACCTTTTGGTCACATATGGTTAATTGTTCTGAGGAGCATGCTCCTTACCAACTTTCACTTTGTAGGCCATTCTATTTTCAGATACTGAAAACTTCATGAATACCAGAACATTGTCAGAAATAGTGCTGAAAGATGAGCCCCTCAGCACAGATGTATTCAAAATATGGCTGAGGAAGAGCTCCTTTTTCAAAGTCAACCATAATTATGTGGATGGAATCAAACCTTCAGGGTAATAAGTCTTCAGGAACCTTCATTTGCTGATGGGACATGACTCAAAGTGAGAAGAAACAGATGTCAACAGCTATTAATAGTTGGAACTTGAAATGTTTGAAGTATAAAAATAGGAAAATTGGAAGTCCTCAAAAGTGAAATGGAATTCAGGAAGATCAACATTTGAGGCATAAGTGAGCTGAAATGGATTGGTATTGTCCCTCTTGCATCTAAAAACCATGTAGATTACTATGCTGGGAATGATAGATTCAAGAGGAATGACTCACATTCATTGTTGAAAAGAACAGGTCAAGAGCTATATTGAAATACAATGCTGTCTGGGATAGAATCATATCTATCCACATACAAGAAAATACAGTTAATACAAATATTTTTCAAAATTATGCACCAACCACTAAAGGTAGGGATGTAGAAATTGCAGATTTCTACCAAAATGGTCAGTCTGGAGATGATCAAGCATGCGATCAAAATGCATTGATAATTTTTGGTGATTGGAATACAAAAATTGGAAACAAATAGGAAGGAAGAGTATTGGAAACTACAGACTTGGTGATAGAATTAAAGCTGGTAATCACATGATAGAATTTTTTGAGACCAATAACTTCTTCATCCCAAATGCCTTCTTCTGCAGCCTAAAAGGCTACCAAACACTTGAACTGCTCCAGAGGGCATACAGAGCAATCAAATTGACTTTATCTGTGGGAAGAGGTGATAGAGAAACTTAAAACCCCTCGTGGTCTAATTCTGTACCCAAAGTGGTTCTTTGTTTTGTATAAAATTTGTTGTTTTATATTGTAGGCC
>NW_022111307.1:4818505-4824701 GCF_000313985.2 Echinops telfairi | reverse complement strand
GTCTTAAACTGAAAGAATGAAGAAGAATATCCAAGCCTCAATTTTCAATATTGAAAGATTGTATGGGGGGGGGTATTGAATAATGCAGGGCTATGGCTCATCTGACACAATCCACGGTATTTTCCATCACCTCATGTGCATGTGAAAGTTGGACATTGAATAAGGAAGATTGTAGAAGTCGAGCATTTGAATTGTGAGGCTGTCAACGAATAATGAAAGTCTGATGGATTGTAAGAGGACACACTGATCTGTCTTGGAAGAAGCACAGGCAGAATGCTCCTTACAAGGACGGGAAGACTTCATCTCATATACTTTGGATATGTTATCAGGCGAGATGAGGCCTTGGAAAAGGAAGTCATGCTTGTAGAGGAGCAGCAAAAGAGAGAAAAGACCCATGACAAGATGGATTCACAGCGTGGCTCCAACAATGGGCTTAAATATAAGAACCATTGTGAGGCTGGTCAAGACACGTGCATGTTTCACTCTGCCGCACATACGGTCACTATGCGTCACAACCAACTCAATAGTCCGAACAACATTGTTTGGCTGCAAAGTGGTTTTCAGAAATGTGTTGTTCCGTAAAGTTTTTTGGCTGAAATTTTGCTTAAAAAAAAAAAAGGATTTATTGGCATATAATTCATGTGATATATTTGCATAGTTCAATAAAATTAAGAAGTGTTGTGCAATCATCACCACAATACATTTTAAAATGTTTTCTTCTTTCTCATACTCATTGCTGTTAGCTTGACCATCCTGACAATGGTCCTTATATTTAAGCCCATTGTTGGAGCCACCCATTGCTGTTAGCTCCTCACTTCCCCCAAACATCCCCTGCCCTGTCTCGAGATGATTACTGTCTTTAGACATTTTCCCATCCTGAATTTCATATACAGAAATCATACAAAACAAAAACAAGAAACAACCCCTCACCCCCAGCAACAATGACAAAATAAAACAGAGAAAAAACTTATCTATAAGAAAGCAAAAAGCATTAAAATGGAAACAACTTTAAAATGGATCAAAAAGAGATCAAATGATAATGTTACATTATAACCTAAATATATCTATCATAATGAACATTACAATGCTTTCTGTCTGACAGCAAGGTTATTCATATCCATGGACTATCGTCAGATGGGACTCACCAGGGTCTTACTCCATGTGGCGACCTTCAAATGGATTTTTGGTTTCTACTGTCATCCATAGCCTTCTGCAAACTGGCTATTTAGAGTTTGTGATAATTAAGGGTTATTGTGCCAACCTGGCTGATGAACACGTGGGATTAACTGAAGGGCAGAGAGATAAATAGCTCAGTGAGCCCTGCCCAGACAAGTTGCGGCTGCCTTAGCTAGTTCTCTGCCTCAGCTGGCAAGGCTCACTTCCTATGAGACATCCCTGAGAAGAAGCCACTGGACCTATCCTGTTGCAGCCCTGGGTGCTGGAGAAGCTGCATGGAAACCCCTGCCAGCGCTGAGATGCTTACATGCTCACTGATTCAGCTTTCATCCTGCATTCAGCACCATTGCGTGTGTTTTGTGAATTTGAGGAGGACTTTGTAGATCAATGTCAGACATATGGGCTAATGTCGGACTTATGGGCTTGGACTGGACTGGACTGGGATAGGATGCTTAATGTACAATTACCCTTTATATAAAACTCTCTCATAAAATATGAGTGTTTATGAATTTTGTTTCTCTGGTCTACCCAGACTAACTCAGAGTTTAAGCTCTGATACCATTCACTTCCCCAGATTTGGGTTTTGTTATTTCCTATCTATGTTAGTCTGGGAAAAATAGAGAAATAAATTCATGGACACTCATATGTGTATAAGAAGAGCTTTTCAAAAAACCATTTTATTGGGGGCTCATACACCTCTTATCACAATCCATCCATCCATCCATTGTATGTCAAGCACATTTGTACATTTGTTGCCCTCATCATTCCCCAAACATTTGCTTTCTACTTGAGCCCTTTGTATCAGCACTTCATTTTTCCTCTCCCTCCTTGCTCCCCCCTCCCTCATGAACCCTTGATGATTTATAAATTATTATTATTTCATATCTTACACTGTCCAATGTCTCCCTTCAGCCTATTTTCTGTTGTCCATCTCTTACGGAGGAGGTTATATGTAGATCCTTATAATCAGTTCCCCCTTTCTACCCCACCTTCCCTCCACCTTCCCAGTATCTCCACTCTTACCACTGGATTCTCTGTCCTGGATTCCCTGTGTTTCCAGTTCCTATCTGTACCAGTGTACATCCTGTGGTCTAGCTGGATTTGTAAGGTAGAATTGGGATTATGATAGTGGGTGAGGGGTTTATGTGTGGAGGAAGCATCAATTGAATATTAAGAAAACATCGCAGCCTTGTCCAGATAAAGTCCATAAGTCCGATATTAGCCCATATCAATCTACAAAGTCCTCTTTAGACTCAAAGAACACATACAATGACGCCGAATGCAGGAAGATCACAGGCCAGTGGGTGGAAGGTCTTGTGAATCCAGTGGCGGTATAAGCATCTCAGTACTGGCAGGGGTCTCCATGTGGCTTCTCCCGCTGCAGAGTCCTGGCTGCATCAGCTTCTCTCCATGTGTCTTCTCCACAGGGATGTCTCCCCGGGAGTGAGCTATTTATCTCCTTAGCGAGCTATTTATATCCTTAGCACCTCCAAATGAGGTCATCAAGCTGTGACCTAATTGACAAGTTAAACTCTGCTCCTTCACTCGTAAGTCTCAAAGTGACTACAGATCATGTAACTATGGTACCACACTCTCCTTGGATCAGACAGTCTGGTGTACTTCTTCTGTGGGCTTAGGTGATGCCTCACTTAGATGACTGCCTGTTTTCAGATAATTGGCTGAACATTTATGGTTAGGTTGCCAGGCATTTCTTCCATGGTGCTGCTGTGTGGGTTCAATTAGTAGTTGAGGGAAAACTGTCATCTAGGGAACACAGCAATTAAACTAGATTTTCATAAATGGTACATCAAAATGGAAAACTCTTGGGAAATAGAAAGCACAATGAAGCAACCAAGCAAACTCACAAATTATTTATTGAAGAGAAAATCAAACCTATTTTCAGGAAACTAACAAAATGAGAACAGTGTATAGAAAATCTATGGGGGATGTTAAGGGCTATTAATTAAAGAGCTATTCATAGATTTAAATGTCTCTACTATTAATCAAGAAAGCCCAATAGTAACAGAAAAGTAAGCAAAATAAGCCAAGTATATAAATGATCTAATTAATAAAATCAAGCATAAATAAATTAGAATGCAAAAAATCAAGAATTAATGAAAAATTGATGTGTTTTTTTAAAAAGAAGATAAAAAGAATTTACAAGTCCATAAGAAATTGAGCTTTAAATATGAAAATGAACTAAATATTTAAAGCATCAGGAATGAGAAAATATAATGAGCTGAAAAATCTAAATGAAATAGGTAATTATTCCAGAAATTTGAGAGAAAAATCTGATATAGGGCTGTAAAGCCTTCATTATGTGTGTGTCGGGCCACTGGTGGGAAAGGCTTTGCTTCTCCCGGATCTTCCAGTGACTGTTAAGTTCAAGAAGACTTCCTTTTGGCTGCAAAAGTCAGTATGTTCTCCTACCCAGCTCGGTCAACACATATTCCTTATTTTAATTCCTTTCTAGTCCAGGGTCTATTTGTCAATGTATTCTGAATATGGATGGAAGGCAATGTGAGGAATTCACTTTCCAACATATTCTACTGTAATCTTATACGTGAAAATCTTCCCAAATCTTTTTATGAGGTAAGTATGGACCGGACACAAAAAACTGGTAAGGAGACTGCAAGACTATATGTAAATATAGATATTTCCTTATTCTGAATATTGTATTAATTGTATCAGACTGACTTGGGAAGCTTATTTTTTCATGCTACCAGTAAATAGAGGATCCATATGGTGGCTGATGTATTTGGCAGGCTGGAAAGAAATACTCAAAGCTTCCCATTGTGTTGGCTCCATTCTCAAACAAGCTTTCACCTGGCATGGCAGCATGCCCACCAGCAGATCCAGGCTACAATTCTATCATTTGGGGAGTTCTGCAAAAGAAGAGAATCTCTCCCTGAACTCTCTAAGCACAGGCCCCAGGAAGGAGTCTCATAATTCTGTCTAGAACTGCATACCCATCACTGAATTATTCATCCGGGCCAAAAGATTTGGTGCTTCAATTGTCCAAGAGTGGGCGATATGCAGGAGCAGAGTCAACCTCCCCTGAAATTCATGGTTTCAAAGTAAGCAAGCAGTATTTTTCCAAAGGAAAATCAGAGAAAAGAGAATGATATCTTGGTTTACATAATAAAAATGAGACAACTACACACACTATACATGGCAAAGAAACAAATGCAAACCAATAATAGTGTCTATAGCTATCATGATTTTATAGTAGTTAGGTTTGATCAAATCGGTTCCAGTTCATCACGTGTAACAGAACTGAACACTGCCTGGTCCTGTACCAACTTTACAATCATTATTATATTTGAGCCCATTGTTGCACCCACTGTGTCTCATTGAGCAACTTTTCGATGACCCTCTCTCTCCTTGTCCAAGAATGACGACCTCCTCCAGAGACTGATGCCCCCAGTATGGCATATCCAAGGTGCTTGAGACGACATCCTACCATCATCACTTCTAGGGAGCATTCTGATTGCATTGATTTCAAGATTGGGGTATATTCTCTTGGCAGTCCATAGTATATTCAATATTTTTTGCCAACGCCATAATTAATAGCCATCACTTCTGTGGTTTTTCTTATTCATCTATTCATCTTCCAGCCTTTCACATACATGTGAAACAATAGAAAATACCATGACTGCTACAAATTAGCCTTAGTCTTCAAAGAGACATCTTTTCTTTTTGTTGCAAATTTGCCCAATATAATATGTTGCTTGACTTCTTGACTGATGCTTCCATGGATATTGATTATGGATCCCAGTAAAATGAAATCCTTAACTGCATTCATTTCTATATTAATCATGTTGTTTCTGGTTGTACTTAGAGGATTTTTGTTTTCTTTATGCTGAGATCTAATCTAATCTGAAGGCTGTAGTCTTTGATCTTCATCAATAAATACTTCAAGTTCTCTTCCTTTTCATAAAAGAAGGTTGTGTCATCTGTGTATAGAAGATATTAATGTATCTTCTTCCAATCCTGCTGCTATATTCTTCATATTGTCCAGTTTTGTTGATTATTTGCTCAGGGTACAGATTGAATACATATTTATGGTAAATAAATACAACTATCATACACACCTTTCCTGATTTTAAACCATGCAATATTCCCTGGTTCTAGTGACTAGTCGAACAACTGTCTCTTGGTCTATATACAAATTCCTTATGAGCACTTTTAAATTTCTGAAGTCTCATTTTTGAGCATTATTCTCTTCCTATTGCTATGATACCCACAATCAAATGCCTTTGCATATTCAATAAAACATGAATATATTGCTTTCAGTCAAGATTCATCTGACATAAGCAATGATGTCATTTCCAAGTTCAGCTTGAATTTTTGCAAGGTGATGCTTCAACTATTTTGGATTATCTTCTGAAATTTAAAGTTTTGTTTATGTGGTGGATTACATTGTTTATTTAATGTAATGTAATGTAATAACCCTCATTGCATGCCTGCATGAATTCCACTTGGGTGTGAAGTATTATTTTTTGTTATATTGCTGGATTCTATTGGCTACGATTTGGTTGAGAATTTTTACATCTATGTTGGTGGGAGATATTAGTTTTTAATTTTATTTTTTAGTGATATCCCTGATGGTTTCTTCCGGGTTATGCTCACCTCAGAAAATGAATGCTTTGAAATTCACCAGGAAGCCATCTAGATCAACATTTTTGTGTGTGGTGGGGATCATCTTTAATGACCTGATCAATTTCCTTTTTTGCTATGAACCTGCTCAGATTTTGTACTTCAGTGAATATTTGGGTAGGTGGGTGCTTCTGAATTAAAAAAAAAAAATCTTCTAGATTTTCAAACTTGTTGGAGTACAAATATTCATAGTATTCTGCTGTTATCCTTTTTATTTCAGTTACCTCTGTTGTGATACATTTCATTTCTTATTCATATTATTTCATCTTCTTCCTTTACTTTTTATATTGGCCAATGGGTTTTCAATCCTATTAATCTTTTTGAAGAACAAACTTCTTGTCTTGTTGTTTTATTTTTTTTT
>NW_022111307.1:4815876-4817471 GCF_000313985.2 Echinops telfairi | reverse complement strand
ATTATGATTCATAACTAGCAAAATTACAGTTATGAAGTAAGAATGAAAATAATTTTATGGTTGGGAGGATCACCACAACATGAGGAACTGTATTAAAGGGTCATGGCATTAGGAAGGTTGAGAACCACTGCTCTAGAGAAACTAGCCTCACACACCTGAAAGGCTCATTTCCCAGATATATCTCTATATAATCAGACAATGTTCCAAGACTATTCATACAGTTTTAACTGACCAATCATTTTAGAAGCAGAGTTGCCTTGTCCTTCTTCATAGTTTGTTTGTAGGCTCTGCTGAAATCTCTTCACCATGAAAGCTACCACAGTACAGCAAACTGACAGAGGAGTTGTGGAATGCTACATATATCTTACAATGTACAGACTCTCCCCTCACAACAAAGAATTATTCAAACGGAAATGTCACTAGTGCTAAACTTGAGAAACCCTGGTCTGAAGAGGTAATAAGAAGCTAGAGCATGTGAGTAAAGTCAAGAATTTGGAAGATTCTCTAAGAGTATTGAAGAAACAAGGTGATATTCAGTGCAACAGTTGTTTAATGATAATTAAATTTTAGATAGAGAATTTTGGATGAAAGTTAGAAAAAAGATTAGAGTCAGGAAAGACAGAGATAGTGACAGTCTAACCAGGATGATAGCAGAAAGAAGAAAGAATTTAAGAGATATCAATATCTTGACTTCCCACATCTGGGAAGCAGATGTGACTAAATGTGGTGACTTCTTTGATGAAAGGACCAGGAAAGATAAAGAGAGACTGTCAGTGTACAGGTGTCTAGTTTGTGATACCAGGTGGATGTGGTGATGCTAATGGATGAAATAGAAAACAAGTCAGTTCCGGCAGAAGACACGGAGAGAAGCAGAGTATGGCCAGAAGCCCCGGTTCTTTAGATTATAGCCATTGTTATGTGTGTACTATTTTATTTTAACAGTACTGTGTGTATATGGTGGCCAAGTATATTATTATTGAAAATATCTAGTCTTACTAGATGTTCAGATGTACTTGGTATATTTAAGTCGGCTAACACTTTGTAAATATCTCTTTAAGATTAGTAGAAAACACTGTCTTTGGGAATGGAATTGTGAAACATCTCTGTGAACTCTGTATTTGCTTATTGCTTTTTCATTGGGTTAAGAGGAGAGGTGGGCAGAAGTTTCAAATGGTGTTACAGTGTACCGGGATATCCCAGAATATCCATTGCCCTGTTTGTTACATGCTTTTTATTTAAATTTGCTGTACGATATATGATATATATATATATATTATGCATAACAAATGAGTTCTAATTTTATAATATTCCTGGACAAGGAAAACTCAAAGAATACACCCTAAGACACCCAACCCCGTGGAACATCCTTGCCGACTCATTTTGGTCAGAAGACCAACACCCACCAAGCACAAACAGGAGACTACCATACAACTCAACTCCATCTAGAAGTCAATGCACCAAAAACAATTACCAAGATAACATTGCCTCAGAGGGAAAATAAGGTGAGAATAATACCCTCACATAAACACAGCACACTGATATGGAGATAGGTACGAGTGACAACAATGAATCCACAGATTGTGATAATAACTCTG
>NW_022111307.1:4810142-4814866 GCF_000313985.2 Echinops telfairi | reverse complement strand
TTCAATCACATCAAGCAGTATTGTACAATTGCTATCAAGATCAGCTTCAAAACATTTTCTTCCTTCTTAAACTCCTTTATATAAGCTCCCTCACAGCCCCCACCTCTCCCCCTGTACCCCTCAGGAACCCTTATTCTAGTATTGTCTCTATTCACCTATCCCGGGTTTCACATGCCAAAAAAGCCCCGTAGAAAAACACATAACAAAGTTTCAAGATGACTACCAACAGTAACAAAATACAACAGAGATAAAACCCAATATGGAAAAAAACCCACAGAAAATATTAAGAACCAAATCTAGCCTAAAGTGTATCAAAGGGGCAATCAGGTGAAAAGGTTTTAACCGTTCAAGTCAGATTTATTATTATCTATTAAAATTGTCTCTCCAATACGCTCTGTCTGATAGCCAGGTTATTTCAATCCCCCAATTATAGTTAGAGGGAAACACCAGAGACTTTTTTTCTGCATAGATCCTGCAAATGTATTTTGGGCTTCCATTGTTATCCATAGCATTCTGCACACCAGACTCTCACAATTTAAGCTATGATACCATTCCCTCCTTCAGATTTGAATTACATAATTTACAATCCTTGGATCACAGATGTTGGTGTGCTTCTTTCATGTGGGCTTAGTTGATGTCTCACTTAACGGCTGCATATTTGGAAACAAGCTATTAAGACCCCAGATGCTATTCTATCTGATAGCCATGTACCATCTAATTTCTTCATCACACTTTATTATAGCACCCATATCTTCTGTGTTTCCTTCATGAGGGCAAGTTCTAAGAACATGGGTGAAAATAGACTATGGGAATGGCGGGTTGAGGTGAAGGGGGACTTCTACTCAGTGGGAAATTGGGAAGAGGTAAGTCTCAGTACTGGCAAGTTGTCAAGCTGGGAGAGGGGGAGCCCCCAGAACCCACTGGTATCCCGAGTTGCAGGTTGTCCAGGGGGAAAAGAGTTTTATGCTTTGTTTTAACAACAACAAAATAACAACTATAGAAGCACCCAGAATTCCTACCTGTTGGACTCTGGGTGTGACTAGTCCGGTGCACTGGGAGTTTCTATCTGGCATCCACTGGAACTGAACCCTGGCAATGAGGGTGAGGGTGGACTGGATGATAGCTTGGAGCTATGGAGATTCCATGCCACCCACCGAAAGTGCTGGTCTTGGGTTCTCAGAGAGGGATGGGGGGTGGGGACACTAGGTGAGAAGGGGATGCTAATTCGAGGGCAGTTGGGAGGGACAGAGTCCCTCACACCCACAGGTCGCTGAGCGAGGAGAGTCTCTCGTGCTGTTGACCAATAAGTTCTGGTGTGTGTGTGTGTGTGTGTGTACACACGCGCGCACGTATGCGTGCCTGTGTGTGTGTGTATAGGGGCAGGGAGGGGATCCAAAATATTCCTGGAGTACTGAGAATTCAGGTCCCGCATTTGATTTCCCAGAATTTGTTCCCCAACCTGCTGGTTTCTGGCTTGGGCAGTAGGGAGAGTTTTATGTAGAAGCAGCTAATTGACAGCCATCTTCCAGAGAAAGAATTTTCTTCTGAGGTCAGTTTTAGTAGGCTACGTATAAGCTTGAAAAAGGTAGAAAAGTTATTAATTCTAAATTGATGTTTTGAAGAATTTATGTAACAAATCCAAATCGTGGGCCTCATAATTGACATGGTAAGGAAAAGAGGTAAAGGCAGCAGAGAACTGATGGATGAGGTGGGTAAAGAGGTTCGGGATCAGTGAGCTCTAATAATAGCCTAAGGGTGTAGCTGAATGAGAGCGCTGGATGTGGCCAGGCAGATGATTGCTCTGAGACATCAGACAACTGCATGACTGTGGGACTCAATGACTTGGCGATGGAGATGAAGGGCACTGAAAATGAATGGGGTCAGGAATGTAAGATAGACTGTGTTCATCAACACTGGCACTTCTTAGGTAAAGGAAAGTATATCACATGTCTTCAGATGAGTAAAGATTCTAAATTATGTCTTTTTTTTCCCCTTGTCAATTCCTAGTTGGGTTCAGTCCATAAAAAATTAGACTGAATGATACTTGTTACACTTCAAACCTTTCCATTACTTAGGGAAATCATGTACAGAAGAATGAAAATATTTCAGAGGTTACAAATGAACAGTGATCATTGGGTCCTCCTTGACAAGAGGATTAGAGGAAATTCTAGAGAATGAAGGACCGTAGATTGCACAGTAGTTGTTTTTCCTTTTTAAACAAACACCTACTTACACTAAGTGCTTGACTCGTTTTGACTAGGTCAACAAGGTCATACTGTTGTTATTGTTGTATATCTTCCAGTCAGCTCTGCCTCATAATGCGCCTACATATAACGATCCTGGGCCCTACTCCCAATTGTTGTGCTTGAGCCCAGGGTTACAGCTCCCATGTCAGTCTGTCTCATTGAAGGTTGATTGCCCTCTACTTTAGTAAGCAAGGTGCCTTTTCCCAAGGACTGCTCTGTCCTGATAACATATCCGAAGGACTTGAGATGAAGACTTACCATGCTCTTGTCTAAGGAGTATTCTGCCTGAAGTTGAAGACAGGTATACTACAGCACTCCGTGGTACTTTCAATCTCCTTCACTTGCACCGTAATTCAAATGCATCAGCTTCTCGCACCTACATGTAGTTTGGCTCTCTGGAGATATCAGGAATAAACTTGTTTTTCTTGCACATGAAGGTCTCTTGAATATAGCCATCTTGTCTAGTCAATCTTCCCCTTCCTCTTATTAGCCACGGACTTGTATTCACTTTTCTAGCAAGCATGTTTTAAGTTTCTCCTCTTCAACTTTCCCTTAACTCTCGGCATTCTCTGAGGGAAGAGGAAGCTTTTTCTAAGAGGCAGATATCCTACCTTCTAGAAGATTGCCCATAATTGAACGATTATGCTACTTTTGAAACAATCAGGTGTTGTCAACAGCACTAACATGCAACAGACAGGAAGATTTCTTCACATTCTATAATGTAAAGCTAGAGCCTCTCTCCTATTAAGAGAGCACAAAAGCTGAAGCCAAACTTGGAAGCCATGTTGCTCAGTCCTTTATTAACCAGAAATGGAAGCTGGGGAATCGAGTTGAAGCAACTTGTCCAGATCACAGCAGTTGGTGAGCAGCACAGATTGGATTAAATCCAGGTCCTCACAGTCCTTTTTATGTTTTGCGGACTCTCTTATTTTTCTTCCTCCTCCATAACTATACAAGAATAATGTTCAGCTCAGTTTCACATATTAGCATTCTATATATTTATTTTCTAAATCTTAGGCACTTAATAAAAAGAACAAAACCTGAATCCAAAATGTCATCCGTTATTGAGTGACATGGATTATAACAAGAACTAAGTGAGGAAATACACAAAAGGGTGAAATCTTTGAGTGATTATCGTCCATGGCACCCATCAGGCTATGGCTGAAATTGGACAAGACAGAGCATTGTAGGTGCCAGGACTGTTGGGGAGGAGCCAGGAGGGAAAACTGGCAACAAAACTGAAGTCTGTAGCAACATTCATCACCTGTAATCTCCTAGGCTCACCGTACTAGAAGTGTGTCTGTGCCGATTAGGCTTTGTTCTGAAGCACCAACCCTCACTGGTCTCTCTCTCTTTACTCATATTTCACATACAGACAGATACCTGATAATTAAAGGTGCTCACAGGGCCAACCTAGCCCATCCTCCTGGAAATAGAGTTATAATGAATCTTTGTTTTTAAAAATAGAAAACTAAACAACCACCAAAACCTCCGTTAGATGCCTGGCAGGGAGAGACAGAATTGACCTCTTTTCCCCCTACCACAACGGGGAACCTAACCCGTGGCCCACAGAGAGGCTGCCCAAACAGGATGTGAAATGAAGAGTGAAAATTAACTGGGAGGAATCAGTACCTTCACCAGAAAGCTAGAGGTCAAATAGTGAAACAACTCCAGCAGGCCTCTCTTAATTGTCCATCGTGGGCAAATCAGAGTCTTTGTAAAGCATCTGCACCGAGGTCAAGATCTGGAATCCTTTGATAGATTCACTCACTGCTCCTGGATGGACCGGTTGCTCTGAGTCTGCCTACTTCCTGCTCCTGTCCTGCAGTCTTCACTGCTCTTCCCACCGGCTTTAAGATTCTTGCTGACATCAGGAGGGGCTCTAGCAGGTCTCAAAGCAGGCTCCTCTGCGACAGAGGTCAAAATCAAGTTGGCCCCTTTGGGGATTAGAGTTGCCAGTCAAGGGGAATCTCCTCAGCTCCTCGTTCTTATGGCCCTGAGTGGTCTGTCCCCATTTCTCACAGCCCCTCTCCTTCCGTTTCAATGTGCTCTGCTGTGAATGAAATTCCTGCACGATGACCGTGGTTCTCTCCTGGACTTCATTCATCAGAGGGCAAGCTACTTTCTAGGGCTCGGTCAACCCGGCCATAATGACGAAAGTAATGAGGGCAGAGCTGGAGGGGCCTCCACAATCAGAGGAAGTGGGATGGGAGCTAAAGCTCCTGCTTTGTATACTACCTCTGTCAGGCATAGTGTGAGTTCTCAGCAAGTTGTTTAAATGCTCTAGGACTCTGAGTTTTTTATTTTACTGCAATTTTCTCTACTTTTTATTTATTATTTTTGTTATAGATCATTTTATTGGGGGCTTGTGCAACTCATCGCAATCCATACATCCACCCATTGTGTCAAGCACATTTGTACATTTGTTGCCATCATCATTCTCAAAACATTTTCTTTCTACTGCAGTCCTTGGTATCA
>NW_022111307.1:4806543-4808310 GCF_000313985.2 Echinops telfairi | reverse complement strand
GCGTGATACACATAGACAATAGAACAAAATGCTACCTGGTCCTTCACCATTGCTGTGATTAGTTGTGGATCTGTGAGGTGGTGATCCATAGAAATCTTCATGAGGTGATTTTCAGATATAGACCACCAGGCCTTTCTTACTACTCAGTCTTAACCTGGAAGACCCACTGAAACTTTTCAATGTCATAGGCAACTAACCAACACTACTATCCAGCTGATTCCTACCCATAGCAAACTAATGCAGAGTTTTCAAAGCTTTGTCATTCTTTGTAAGAGCAGACAATCGCATCTTTCTCCCTAGAGCAGCTGGTGGCCTTGAGCCTTCAACCTCTCAGTTAGAAATCAAACAGTGCGAGGAGCAATGTGTAACATATATGTATTTGTTAAATTAAAAAATAGAAGGAACTTGAAATGGTTCATTAGAAGGAGAACTTCTCAGCACATAGACACAGACATTTTCTAGGTTCTTGGTCTAAATGTCTCTCTCCTTTCATACTTGGTTTTCTATATCTATCTCACACTTTAAATTTTGAGTTCAAATGCTCTATTGCATCAGAATGTCATTGTTTCAGTCTTTCTCATACCCTTCATCTTTTAAAAGAATATTATTTGAGATTTCACAGTTATGGCTCATGTCTATATCATATAGCTCATTAAATCTAATGTGATGTCTATTATTATTTCTATTTTACCGATGAGGACATTAGGGTGCACAGAGGGGAAGTAATTTAATAAGGGTCAAGGGTGGAACTCATAACCTTGTTTTCTAATTTTAAGTCCAGCATGTAGCCCCAAAATCATTCTAGAAATTGTATCTGAATTTTTACTTATAGTTTAGAAATTGACCATTACAAAACCATCCGTTTAGAAATGATACTTAAAAGATCTTTAAAATCTCTTTTGTGGCTTGATAGTTTAATGATTCAGTTGCACATTTAGATCTCTTGATAGCTAATTTAATTCTTTATTTCTCTCCCAGACACTATGAGCTGAGTAGAGATTTAGTCTGAACAGTGTGGGACTTGGCTCTTCTCCCAGACAAAAGCACACAGCGAGCCCTGCCTCTCTGGGTTTATGCCCAGCTCTCCCCTTTTGGCACCAGAGTTCCAGAGGCTTCCCTCTATTGTGATGCAGGAAGGAAGTTACATATGGGAAGAAATGAAGGGAAATGAATTAAGTTGCTCTGTGTGGATTAGGGTCCTCCTATAAATGGGACCCGAGACAAGAAATTGCTGCAGGTAATTAATTTGGTAGGTGTTATGAGGTTGCTTTGTCCCTATCTTGACCAGACAGGCTTAAATCCTAATCCTTGGTATCAGTGATGTGTCTTTACTGGGAAATAGGGTCTTTGAGGACTTAATTAGTTGTATTAGCATTAGGTTAGACTGGACTAGGGTGGGTCCTAATGCAATGCTATTAGGGTCCTCATAAAAAGAAGATGACCACCATGTGAGGATGCAGAGAGAGCAACACAGAGGGAAGGGAGCCAAGTGTAGATGTCGGCAGTGACTAGAGTTATGCTGTTCTGGCATACGAACCCTTGGGATATATGAAGCTAGAAGAATCAAGAGACTTCAGAGAAAGCAGCGCCCGGCTGGCACCCTTAATGGAGATTTCTAGCCTCCTCATCTGTGAGATAATAAATTTCTGTTGCTTTAGGTCTTCTAGCTTTTGACTATGAAGCTGGGTTGTCTAGAGATACAAACCAGTGACACTCATCTATGTACAAGAAAGAGCTTTATATCAAGAAGGCACCCCTGCCCAGTCC
>NW_022111307.1:4775824-4805554 GCF_000313985.2 Echinops telfairi | reverse complement strand
GCATCCAGCAGTGTACTACAAGGGACCTGCAGCCAGAGGGTTTTCATACATTGTGTAAGATATGGCTCCTTGGAAAGCTTACATGGTTTTGTTTTTATTCTTTAGAATTTACACAATTCTTTGGGTTCTCTGGGTGCCACTTTGGTGCAATTTTTACTCTCCTGAATGGTTTTATCAGTAAGGTTAGCCCTTGGGCCTCACACTCTATCACACGCCTGGTTTCACCTTTCATAGGCAGATGGCCATCAAGATAGAGGTTAGACATATGTCTGTGGGGAGAGCTGCCTTCCCCAGGGAGGGGCATGGGGGAGGAGCTAAATAACTGAGACTGATAGGAATATGTGTCTCTGCCCAGTCTGGATTCCTAAGTGGCTGCTTAATTGGATTGCGCTTTCTGAATCGCTGTACACACTCCTATTAGTAGTTTTTCTTTCTTTCTTTTTTAATCTTGTGCTGTACTTACCTTTGAAAAAACATATACAATGTTATTTTATTAGCTCCCATTATATTTAGGAAAGACTTTCGTGGTATCTTACAAAGAAGCAAACAACAAAACAACCATAACAATTTAGCAAACACTTCAATTTGCATACCAAATGCCAAGAACTCTTTTAAAACTTTTTCAAGCCCAACAGCAGTTCTGTGTGGAAAATAATATTAGTATGCCCATTTTTCAGTTGGTAAAACCAAGGCATAGAATTGTAAAGATTCACACCCAAGGCCACAGAGGTAGAAATTATGTATTGTAAGACCTATAGGTTCATGTAGTGCTTTGTCATCTTTAAGCCTCATAGAGTCTCAAAGGTCAAATTCTGAGCTCCCCTACTCTTTCTGTATGTATTCCACTGTACCGATGAGGACAGTTTCTCCTCCTCCCAAAACTTAGCAGCTGAGCCAGCTGACTCCATTTGATCCTCAACTTACCTGGTTTCAATTCCTGGCCAACCCAAGAAATGATTAGTAAACCAATCACATATTTCCATGGGAATCAGGGAGCACTTCCCTCTCTTGATACTAGAAAGCCTGCCTCCCCCAGCCCCTGCTCATACACTCTGCTCTTGAATGCATCTTCTATGTGCCCTGCGTGGCATATGGTGTCCCCTTCTCCCATGCTGAGAGTATTAAATGGCTATCACACTTCTCTGTCCTGTACCAGGCATCATGTAGCCTGTATTTGACTAACTCTACAACCCTAGGTCAGGACTCTTTCATTCACCAAGAGAAGAACTAAACAAATGGTGGAGTTAAACTCAAACCTGGGCAGTTCTGGCTGCAGATCTATGCTCTTGACTAAAAGAATGAGTGAACGATTGCGACACGGGGCAAGTGAAGGTAGGTGGTCCTTTAGATGCCTATCTTTCCTGCTGGTCTGCTCAGCCTGAGGAGAAGGGCCGTGGGCCTAGGAAATTACATGTGTTGATCAATGTGTTATTTGATGTGAGTTACATAATCTCCTGTCAACTTGAGCGAAGGGGTGGAGTCTAGCCTGTCAATCAGGTCATAGCCAGTGGGGTCTCTGTGTAGGCATGGATTTCTCCTGAGGATTCTGGAAACTCCTGTCTTCCTCCCTGGAGGCCGGTCACACACACTGTCTGCATTCCCTTTCCTGCTGCTGAGACACTCAGAGAGCTGGAGAAGGCAGGTGGAGACCTGCGCCAGCGTTGAGATGCTTCCACTGCCAATGGATCCACAAGACCTTCTACTCACAGGCCTGTGATCTTCCTGCCTTGGGCATCACTGCATGTGTTGCATGAATCTGGAGAGGAATTTATAGACTGGTATTGGACATATGGGGTAATATTGGACTTATGGATTCATCTGGACTGGGTTGGGATGTTTTCTTAATATACAATTACTCTTCGATATAAAACACTCTTACACACATATGAGTGTCTCTGGATTTGTTTCTCTAGTCAACCTGAACTAGCACACTTGATCTTGTTAAACCAACTGCCTAGTTCTGCTTTCCCTTAAATCCATTGTTCTCTGTTGTCAGTAGTTGTGTGGCATAATATGTAGTGTTTGGATAGTGGTGAGACGTACAACCAGACCTCCTTCATTATGGAGATTCCAAGATGATGTGATTTTAACACTTTCCAGGATGACCTTTTGCTGAGAAGTGGTCCTGACTGGGGAATCCCTCCCAGTCTGGGACAGATGGCTTCTGCATATGGTCCTAACTGAAAGGCTGTCATTTCAAGTCCACCCAGAGGTGCTTCAGAAGAAAGATCTGGCATTCTATTTCTGAAAAACCAACTATTGAAAACCTTATGGAGCACAGCTCTACTCTGAGACACATGGCCACCATGAGTTGAAACTGAGTCCCCAGAATCTGGTCCCAGTGGACCTCCCAGGAACAGTGGTTCTTCCCAGCATGTGCGCAGCCCAGAGAATGAAGTACTTGGATACCCATTTAGATTCCCCCAAACAGTGCTCCTTGCTTTCTTTCTAGTCCTTTTAACATGAGTTCATTTCTTCTTCAAGGAATCTCCATCCGCTATAGTGGGGCATATTGAGCCCTTGCTCTACCACTTATAAATAGGTTATTGCGGGTCAGAGACATGTCTGACATCACTAGCACAGCAAGGTTCAGAGTTCATTCTTCCCTGTTCTGAAAAACTGAAGCAGGAAAAGGAAACTGAGTCAAAGAATCATGTAGCCCCATCTGTCCTTGACTCCATCCCTTTAAATTCTTTCTTTATCTACTCTACATGCACCTACAGAGTTTATGCTACTCAATCACCAACAGTTTAAAATGAAAATAGTAGTACTGCTGTATTAATGACTAAGTCTCCTGTTTGTTATTTCTCTCCTTGAGACAAATTGAATCCCTTCATTTCTTCCCACCCTCAAGTGAGAGTAACTTTAGAACTAGATTATCAAGTGAGTGAGCGTGATAAACAGGGCTTCCACCTCCCATTCCAGTGTTTTCCTCATTAATCTCTCCCATTTCTGTCTCCTCTCCTTCTTTTCCCAGGCCAGAATGTCCCCAAGAACCATTTCTTTACATTATGCTGTGCTAGACCTAATTGTGCTAGATGATAGGGCATTCTGAAAATGGGTGTGTGTCTGAGATGATAGAAACTAGACTTTAGCCCTAGTGATAACAAATTGATCCTGTGCAAAGTGCCTGCACCTCGCAAACTAAGGAGATGGACTGTTGCAGGAATGGGGGGGGGGGGATCATTGACCAATCAGGTGTTAGTGGCTGCCTAGAAAATTGTCATCAGCAGTTTGGAGCTGGAATGAATCTACAGAGTTCTGTAACTCCGAACTGCTGGGAATCTAAGCTTTTCTATACCCATTTTATTTTCCCCTCCCAGGATTGATTAGGCTGAGTTTCCTTTAGGGAATCATCCCCCTCCCCGTGCCAACTATCTCTCAGGAACTCTTGGACAAGTTTGTGATGGGGCACCAAAAGTTAATAAAAGCCTAAAGGCCACCACCATCATGCTGCATGGCTTGGGTAAGTCATTCCAATTGGATCGCCGTGAAATGAGGGAAGAGGGTGGTGATGGTGGCTGAGATGTCTCGCAGTCATTAGCATCTATAGCCCTGTTATTCTGGATCCTACTGCCTTGAAGATCCATGCCTTACAGTGGATACAGAGGGTTTTGAAAATTATCATTTCCTTCACTTTCCTCCTTTGTCCTCCTCATCTCCATACTTCTTCTCTTTCTTATTTGCGCTTGGGAAGGTGGTGGGCTTCCTCTAGGCCTTGAATCTCATGCCATACCCCTTCTCCTCCCTGTCCTTGCCCATGCCAATGGACCAGGCTGGTCTAGAACAGGGAATTTAATGGATCAATCAAGGATACATTTTGGGGAAAGACCATGAGAGGGGCTGAGAGGGAAGGGACATGGGTGTGCTCTGAAGAGCAAGGCAAAAGTGAATGAGGACAGGAGAGAAGGATGGGCAAAGAGCCTGTGCATGGACGGTTCACAAGGGGCAGAGCGTGTGCCTGGGTTGTGAGATATCTGGGTTTTGGCACTATATTGATATTAGGAATGAATCCCTTGGGGCTCAGTTTTCTTATGTTTTATAATTAGAAGGAAAATGGAGCAAGTTGATTCATTAGGGCCTTTCTAACTGAATTCCAGGTTTCCAAAATTTCCTACATTGCCCTTATAGACATCAGTGCCCTCAATATGTAAGGCGATGTGGACCAGGAGGGCTTGTGTAGAACAGCATGCCCCAGGGATCATTTTGTCTCCTGAAGAGAACTCTTTCAAACCCAGCAGCCCAGAGAAGACCTCGGCTGATTCTGACTGGAACCTGGAAGCTATCATGAATATACACATCCTGCTTGTCCTAGTGGGTTTCAATGAAAATTCCATCATATGGATGGATATTTGTTATATAATTCTCTGCCATGTTCTGTATTCATTTTTTTTTTTACCATTTAAAATTGCTTTTCTAGAGAAATAACATAAACTCCACAGGAACAGGGAGTATTTTCTAGATTTTCAGGATCTTTAAGTTGAAAGTGATCTTAAGAAGTATACATATTTCCAAGAATGGGAATGTTTTCCTATCCTGCCACCATCAAAAGTAGGCTCCCATACCTGCTCGTGATGCTGCCCTTGGAGATAAATTACAAAACAAATCACAGAGTGACATGATCTCTTTGTGGAGTAGGCTCTCCTGCCACAGTGTCCAGAGCGTTCTCTAGGTGAAGCCACTAGGCCTAGGACTGATTCCAGCTCAGCCGCCTGCAGCTTAACCCTAACTTCAGCTTCTCAGGGAGTGAGACAGGTAAAGCCATGGACATTTTTGGAGTCATAAAGATCCTGCTTTAAGTCTCACTTTCACTGTTTCCTAGCACGGTGGCTTTGGGCAAAGTGCCCCAGCTGTCCCTGCCACCGCTACAAAAACCACACGGATGATGAGTCCACCTTACATTGTTGTTCGGTGCCGTCAAGTTTGTTCCAACAAACAGCAGCCCTGTGGACATGAGGAGGAAGTACTGCCCAATCTGTGCCATCCTCACCGTGTGGTTATGTTCGAACCCATTGGGGCAGCCACTGGGTCAGTCCTTCGTGTCAAGGGTCTTCTTCTTTTTCACTGCCCCTCTATTTTGATCAAGCACAATGTCCTTTCCAGGGACTGGTCTTTCTTGAGAACATATCCAAAGTACATGAGATGAAGTCGAGCCAGCTTTGCTTCTAAGGAGCATTCTGGCTGTCCATATTCCAATGCTAATGTTTTTTTCTTCCTTTGACAGGCCATGATAGTTTCAGGATTCTTTGCCAGCACCATAATTCAAATCTTGTCCAAACTTATAGGACAGGGGTTTCCTCGGCTGTAATTTGTACAGGAGCACATTGTCAGATTTTCTCTGTCTCTCTCTCTCTAACAGAGCTGCTGGCTGGACTTCAACCACCAACCTTCTGATTCCCAGCTAAGTGCTTAACCACTGTGCTACCAAGTTTCCTTTGAGCCACTCATCTATAAAAGACCAGGGATAATCTTGCCCACCCCCCACGCCCCGGCCCTCCGGTCTCCCGCCAGAGAATTCATAGGTATGTGTACTAACACATGTTCTCCAATTGCCTGCCCTCCAATAAGGTGTGAGTAGTTATGGGGCAGAAACTGTTTCTCAGTTAGATGCTACTCCCTGTTCTGTGCCTAACGTATTGTCTTGGCTATTCAAAAAATGAGAGAAAAAGAAAATAAAAGTTGAAATAGAGACCCCCAGAATGAAGAGCAGAGCTCTGTGCTCATGTCTTTCAGCAGGGCCCGCTACCAAACCAGCCAGCAAACCTCAGCTGGCTTCTGTCCTCCTAACAGACTTGCTCTGGGCACGCCTCAGGTCCCCAAAAAGCAAAACAAACCCGAACACACAGGTGTGTCTTCAAACACAGGAATAGAAATGTAAACCTTTTTTTGCTCCCTTCTTCATGGGCGGCTAGTAAAACGGAAGTTACCCTAACTCTTGGCTCCGGAGGAGGAGGATGGCTGTGGATATCAACTCATGGGAGCAGATGTTTCAAACCTTGATGCAGCAGGAAGAACCTGGGGACAGATGGACTTTGAGGTTGGATGAGATGATTCAGCCAGACCAAGTGGCCAAAGGGTGGAAGCAATACGAGCAGAAAGCCTTTGGCAGGTGAGTAAGTGTTTACCAAGCCATAAACCTTCCTGAGCTGAGAGGCTTGTCTTCCCGAACCAACTCGTGGCAGTCAAGTTGACTCTCGAGGTGACCCAGGTTATGTTCGAATAGAATTGTACGTCATAGGGTTTTCAGTCGTTGATTTTTCAGAAGTAGATCAGCAGGTCTGCCATCACAGGAGCCTCTGGGTGGAATCAAGCTACTACGGATGTTCCATTGCTCGGCAAGCATGTTAACCATTTGCACCAGCCAAGGACTGCTTTGAGAGCTTGTGAAAAGAATACACGAGTATGGATTGTTAGAAGAGCTATAAGAGCCCCTGATACAGTGATCAGGGGGCGAAAAGAATAAAAGACACCAGGCTCTCCATTTTTCTGTTGTCAGAAGGGCCTTTAGGGTCTGATCGTTGAAACTTCTATCCTCCAACTCACTAACTAAATGACTTAACTTGATTTTGTTGGCTGCCCCATCTTGCCCCAGGTACTCTTTGCTCCAGCCCCTATGGCTTGTTTAACGATGCTTGCACTTCCAAATTCTTGTTCAACCCACCTGGTTAGCAGGTGCCCTTCTGCCTCTCCTTGTTTTTCAAGGAGAAATTCAAGTGCCGTTCCTTCTTAAAACATGGCCTGCCTGAATTTCCTGGTCAGAAGTAAGTGTTCCTCTATACTCACATAAGACAATGGTGTTAAATACATATACATACACTTGTCATTGTTGTTAATTGCTATCCGGTCCATTCCCAAACATGACAACCCCTTGTGTGCACAGTACAGTCGCTCCATAGGATGTTCATGGTGAGGACCACTCAGAAGCAGATCATGGAGCTTTTCTTCCCAGCTGCCTCTGGGTGGGTTTGGCTAATAGTTTAATGCTTATCGGTTTGCACCCCCAAGTACTTCTTTCTATATACTTCTATCTCTTAAAATAACATAATAATGAGTAATATAGTTGTGTATCATATTGCAAAAATGTGATCTCCCTTGGCTACACAAGGCAGAGGGAGAATCCATCTCCACACAAACGGAAGACTAATTGCCTAAGTCAGATAGGCCCCCCTCCGCCATCCTCTCTTTATCCTATTCTGATATCAATCCTTCCTCCCACGGCACTCTACTTCTCTTCTGGGTCCAATAATTCATTGCAGTGGCCACCCAGAACTCAGACAATACTCAGATTAGTGATTACGAGTTGGCCTGCTAACTGCAAGGCCAGCAGTTCAAAACCACCAGTTTATCTTTCAGAGAAAGATGGGGCTTTCCACTCTCATGAAGAGCTCTAGTCTCAAATACTCACAGAGGCAGCTCGACCCTGCCTTATAGGGCCACTGTGAGTTGGTATTGCCTTGATGGCAGTGAGTCTGAAGGTTTTATTTATTGATAGTTCTCTCTCTTATTTTAAAAGTTTTATTCCATTTCCCCCCCCAAATCATTGTATTGGGAACTAATACAGATATCATTCCACAGTTCAATCACATCAAGCAGTAGTGTGCAATTGCTACCACCATCAGTTTCAAAACATTCTCTTCCTTCTTGAACTGTTGTTACCAGCTCCCCTTTACCCACTCCTCCCCCCACCATACCTGGAGGGTTTTAAAAAAATGATGATTATTATTGTTAGGGAAGTTGACAGGTTACCACAAGCTAGGGTCAAAAAAGCCAAGACTACTTTAAAGGTAAAATCTTTTGTCCACAGCAATGCTTCTTTTTAGCCAGCAGCCTCTCCCTCGGGGCCTCAGCCTCTCAGTCATGTGACCCCTTGACCTCTGCCACTGCACCAGGAAGTCAGCCCGATGCTCTGCCTCAGAGTCTCAGTCTCAGTGCTGCTCCTCGGCTTTGGCTCCTGGTCTCCTGGCCTTGGCCTCTGGTCTTGGTGTGACATTACCTCTGCTGATTCCACCATGTTAGGCAAGAGGGATCTCAAACATGAATTCTGTCTGTTCCTAAGACGGTTCTTAAACACTGAGCAATGGCTTTGATGTTGTCGTTCAGCAAACCGTATCCCCAAGGAAATAACGGATGGTGAGTTACTTCACATCTCTAGCGAGGCTGAGGCTCAGGATACATTCCACCTTAATCCCGTCCATTAGCATCACTGAGAATTCCCCTCAAATGAGATTATATCATAGCCATAGGGACTATAATGTATAATTAAATTGTAACATCAGAGATTATGGCTAGAAAGACTTTATTAATGACTTCATCTCATATATTGTATAATATATGTAGATATATACACATCTATATATAATGAGATGAAGTCAATTAATGTATATAAAGGAGCCCTCCCTAGTGGTATAGTGATTAAAGTGCTTAGCTGTTAGACAGGAAGGTCAAAGATGAGGTATCCGCTCCTGTAAACATCACAGCCTTAGAAACCCTATGGGACACTTCTACCCTGTCCTATGGGATCACTATGTGTTGGAATCACCGGCATTAGGCGGCATTAGATTGGGATTTTCTGAGGTACAGATATTTTAGTGGCAGTGCCTGCTCTTTCAGTGAGGCCTCCCAGGACTCCACAGAGCATGGCTTTCCAGCTCCTTGGCGAGCCCTTGGGGCAGTCACTTTGTATGACTTGGTGATCCAGTGAGCTATGTAAGTCTTTCTGTGTCAGCCAGAGTTATGTGAGGGGCGCATGATGACTTCATTTTGATACTCCCCAAGCAGGAAGAGTCCTCTCCTGTTTAGATAAACCACTCGTCATTCTGATAGCAGAAAAGCCACCTACCAGCACCCTTTGAGAAAAATATCAACCAACTTTTAAAAAGCGTCTGTAGTTTACAATATATTTTCACGTTTCTTATTGGATCTTTACTACGTAACCCTTGAGAAGCTTTATTTTATGAATGGAGGCTTAGAGAAGACCCCCTGATACGAACTGTGCATTTGAGTCTCTAACCCAGTGTCACGGCTTCAGGTTCTAGCTGGCTTCCCTAGTGGGAAAACTAGCCATGTTGTTCGTTAGAGGGGATACGGTAGAGAAGCCACTGGATTAAATACATGCCTCTAAAACGCAGAACAAGTCTTTAATCCCTTTATGACTCAGTTTCCTTGTCCATCTATTGGGCTCCATTGACCTTCTCTAAACCTCAATTCATAAAAGAAAAACTACTCAATGGTTATATTATCAACAGAGGGCTGCTTTAAGGGTAAAATGGTACAATGCTGCTGAGCACCAATGATAGTATCTGCCTCAAGATAGAGACTTTTTGAGAATTTTCTGTGATTCTTACGAGGAACATATTTCAGAGAGGCTGTTTCCATCTGAGGCATCCGGACATTGTTCACTAGCAAAGAGACACACTTGATGGTGACTTATGGCTCAGTGGGCCATGGGAAAACATTATATGAGAAACTCAATTGATCACTTTTCGTCAGTGTTTGCAACACTCTGAATCACAGAATCCTGATTTTTTCCCTAATTGACAGAGATCTAAGAGAAGAGATCCTCTGGTCAACAAGCAGCAGAGAACATAACGCTGTCTTCCTTCTGTCTGCAGGTTCCAGTGTTCCTCCTGCCATCGATCATGGGCTTCTGCCAAAGTGCAGGTCCTCTGTCACATGACCTGGAACCTCCGGACGTCCCAGGGGCAGGTGCTAATGCGATTCTTTGCTCAGAGGTGTCAAAAGTGTCAACTGTCCCAATTTGAGAAGCCCACGTTCTCTTCTGAGAGCACCAGTACAATTCTGAACAACTTGGTGCAGCGTATTCTGGAGAGATTCTATGGAGAGGACCCCGGGACAGTTTGGGAGATCCCGGTGGTGGCAGAAGTGCCGTTGAAAGGGTCTCACGACACAGCCAATTGCGAAGCATGTGTCCTCGGCTTCTGTAAACATGGCTTACAAGATCCACTCACTTCATTCTCCTACCTGGAGATTGGGAATCTCTTGCCTCCTGTGGGTGATGTGTTGGTCCAAAATAGAGCCACGCAGGAGTCACCTGAAGTAAGAGCGCATATGTCAGAGCCCAGCCATGCCACTGCTGGAACTCAAGGGTATGAGGTAACCCCTCAGACCACATCTGGGGCAGGCCCAAGAGCCACACGCAGGGCCGGGACCTCTAATGCATCTCAGGCTGAGTGGTCTGCCACAGCAGCATTGGCCTTTTGTGAGTCCGGGCATAGAATGGCTTCTGGAAATCGCAGAGCCCCTGCCTTTCCACCACCAAACCACAGCTCTCACCAGAAACAGTGGTTTGGGTGGGGCTCTGTGTGTGTTGTGGCTGTCTGCCTTTATTTTGCTGCTAGATACTTTACTAGTAAAGTAAGTCGGTGAAAACAATTGTTTCATTTTCTCTGGTTTTAATTCAATGGTGATGAGAAATCAATGAACTGGGTGCCATTTGATAGGAGAGAATTTTTGACCCAACAAGTTCAACTTTTTAGAATAAGGACTGATTTCCTGAATCTTTTCTGAAGAGATGATCCAATACATGATGAACTTCCAATACCTATGCATTAAAGCACAACAAGATCTTCATTCGTTCACCCACTCGCTCATTAAGTCCTATCTTGATAATGACTGAGAGGCATTAGTATTACCTGAATGTTATTATGATGAACTATATAATGACTCCCAAATAGGTCCATGTCCTAATTCCTAGAATCTGTGGCTATGTTAATTTACATGGCAAAATGGATTTTTCTATGGATGGAATTGGATGATTGATTTAAGCGATGGAACATTATCCTGGATTACCCTGGTGGGCCCAATATCATTAAAATAGTCTCCATAAGAGGGAAGTCAGGATATCAACGTCAGAATAAAGTGAGATATGATGACAGGACCAAAGGATGCAATGATATGCTTTGAAGAGAGAGGAAGAGGCCACAAACTAAGGAGTGCAAACACCCATCTAGAAATCGGGAAAGATAAGGAAATGATCCCTTTCTTGAGCTTCCCTAAGATTTCAGTTCTGTTTACACCTGACTTTCATCCCGTGAAACTGATTTGGATATCTGACCTCCAGAAATCAAAGATAATAAATCTGTGTTGTTTTAAGGAACTAAGTTTGTGGTGATTTTGTGATACCAGCTATAGGAAATTACTATCGCTGAAGTTGTAGGCCATTCGAGTGGCACCACATTTAAAAAATATTGTATCTCTGGAGGATAATGGAGTATAGAACAGAAATAGTGGGCATATGGATTCAATTAAGGCAGCCAGGTACACAGAGAGAGACTCCTATAGATAATGTAAATATCTCCAAAGGATTTGAAGATAATGAAATTATATTTCAGATAATTACCTTATCTCCTTTTTTTTCCTGGCCATCTCTTGCCACTTCCAACAAAACTGTCCGCTTATGCATACACACACTCCCCAACCCCCCCCACCCCCAGACACAACCACCAAACCAACCTAGAATTTTCTGTATTCTTCCTTTTTCATAGCTTTTTGGTTAGTTAACAAAGAATATTGACCCAGGGATCTGGAGACTGTCTTTTTACTCTGTGATTCTGCTCCACAATCTAGGGCAAGCCACTATATCTCCCTAGGCCTTAGTTTCTCCATCCGCAAAATAGATTAAGATCTTCTAATTAAACAGAGAGGATTAAAAACTTACATTTACCTCTGCTATCCTTTGAAGCCGCATGGAATGACAGTAAGGGGGGAAATGACATCAACACACAAGGGCAACAAGAAAGGTGGAAGCTAGAAAACTGATTGGAGATAGGTAACTGACTTAAAAGAGTTCAAGAGCTCTGGAGGAGAAGGTAGCCATAGGGAACCCAATTTATGTGCCACAATGCCAGAAAGGAAATTGAAGGCAAGAAGTAACTTGGAAGGTGGTTTCTGGGAAGGATGAAGTAGGAACATCGACTGAAATCCTTTATTACAAGCTTCTTTCCTTTGCATCCATACAACCTGGTAACAGCTCTTCACTAACTTCTGGACAAGGAATAGAAGTTGATTCTCTGAAGACCTTGAACCAGATTGACTCTGGACTCATAGAGATCCAAATACTGAGGAAATGGATGCCATCCAGCAATTAAGGTGATAATAAAACTTTGCACATTTAATAATGGGACTCTTGGCTATTGGCCTACTTATGTTCTATGTTCCCACCCCTCAAATACACAAAGATATAAGAATTCTTCTCCCCCAAACAACAACAATAAAAAATTTCAAACAATAACAATAAAACTTCCTTAACAACTCACTACCATCTAGTGGATTCTGACTCATATCAAAGCTATAAGACAGCGTAGAACTTCCCCTTTGGGTCTCTGAGACTTTATCTTTATGAGCGTGACTGGTGAATATATATAATGTCAACTTGCACCTGTGTGAATGTTCAGGGGTGCAACCTATCAATCAGGTCACACCCTGATTATGCCTCTTTGGGGTGTGGCCTTTTTATAAAAGACACTGGAAATTCCTCTCTTGCCCCTCACCTTTCTCCCCACTGGGACTCTGTGTCTGCCTCCAGGGGCTGCCCCATGTGGGCTGCTGACCTGACAATCTGCTGGTTCCCCGCCATGTTTCCACTGAACTCTTCCCCACCAGCCTGTAATCTCCCTGATGCCTGGTTCACATTTCTGCATCCCTGGCTTATAGCTCCATGTGTCTGAAGAGGCCCCCGGCTAACATTCGTCCCATGGACTAGTTGGACTGGGCTGGGATTCCTTGTTGATATAAAGTTCTTTCATATATATATATATCACTGGGATGCCTTGTTGATATAAAGCTCTTTCATATATATATATATATATCTCACTGGGATGCCTTGTTGATATAAAATTACTTGTTGATATAAAGTTCTTTCATATATATTAGTGTCACTGGTTTTGTTTCCCTAGACAACCCAGCCTAAGCCCAGATCCTCATCCTTGAGGACTCTAAGCCCTTGGTCACAAGCCATTCTTAGGCTATAATTTCAGTACTTTTTCATCTGTTCTTAAAATTGAACAGAGAACTTCCAAAAAAGGACCCAGTGGGTGACTTGGGTGTCACACATACTCTTCCATCCCTATTGTGTGCCAGTAGTTCTATCTACTTTTGAGGACCAGTATAGTATGGTGGCTCTTTTTCTTGTCTGCTGCTTGCTTGGCAAAGACTATCCATCACTAGTAATGAGATCATTGCTGTGTCCCTTAATGGAAGAATCCTTCATCTAGATCTGTAGGCCTGCAGAATCTTGATTTGTGGCAACGGGAAGCACAACATGGCACCTTGACTTAGTGTGTGATGGCAAATAGGGCCACGACTACTTTGAAACCTGGGTTTCCAGATTTGGATATTCTATCTATTAAAGCTGAGGCCGTCTCTTCCAGGAAAAGCTTCCATAACTTTAGAAGCCCTACCAAGTTCACGGTGAAGTGGCTTCAACTGGATGGCAGTGGTCGGAGCTGCAGCATTGTGCGGTCTTTGATTTAGTGTTTATGCTGCATCCTATTTTCAAGACTCTATCTCCGAGCTGACATCACAGCTGCAGCTTAAAGAAACTCTTTTATTACTCTTTCAGGATGGCAGCTTCTGAGTGATGCCATGTTTGTTAGGACCCGGGAATTCCTTGGTTATATCTCCATTGCTATAACTCCTTTGGTAGACAATGCTTCCCCTTGGTGTAGTTGGATGTTATGTGGGATCCTGCGACAGCATGTGGGAAAGTGGTGTTGGTGGAGGCTCTGAAGGCAAAACATTGAGGCCCCTTCCTTTTCAAATATGCAATAAGCCAACCCTTTACTACTATCAGCTCTCCCTCCCACCCCAATCCATTTTCCAGTAAGTTGAAGAATATGCTTGAAAAGCAAGGCACAACAGAACCCAAAACCACAAAGGGAATAGTCCAATATAGTAAAGGCATGGAGCCCAATAAGTCGAGGCTCCAACACAGAAGAGTGAGGGGAGTTTCCAGACTGCTGGAGAACTTCCCGCTCCGACCACCCTCGGTAGCTCATTAGAGAACCACCTGCCACACTGGAGCCGCTGGGAGAAGACTCCAAGAGGGGATGCCTCCAGGGGAAAACCAAGGAAACTGAGAAGCTAGCTCGTGCAGTTGGATATCAGGAGAGATTAACCCTTCCAACAGACCTTGGGAATGAATTAGATAAGAATAGGAAAACACATTGAAAACCAAGAAGTTATTAACTGTAGGGAAAACAAAAATTTGCACAGGAAAATAACATTGCACTATGAATAACAGTCAAACAGAAATAATATTGTGACTGCATGTTGGTTTGATTTTAAAGTATCAGGGAAAAACAGTTGTGGGGAAGTTTAACAAGTCTGGACAATGGCTGAGGAATATAAGAGAACTTAATTTTGAAAACGTCACAGAGGCCACATCTGATCTCTGGCCACACAATGAAGACGGACAATCTAGCTCCATAGCAGCTTAAGGCCAATGGCCGCAAGACAGAGCATCCGATACACCTCTATCCTCCATATTTCTTTACCCTATTCTGACCCCAACCAGTCGTCTTGCAACATTCTACTTTGGGGCTGGTTGCAATGATGATATGGAAGTCACAGGAAACACTCACAATTAGAGGGGTTACCAGGAAAATTAACAGATGACCACAAGCGAGGGTCAGAAAACATTAAGGAAACCATTGGTCCTCAGGCATCACCTCTCTTCAGCCAGCAGCCAAGTCTCTCTGCAGCTCAGCCTCATAACCACCTTGTCTCTTAACCACCGCCTCTGCTGTGCCTCATCATCTCATAGTCCTGGTGCTGCTCCTCCGCCTTTTCCCATGGTCTACTTGCCCCAGCCGCTGGTCTCAGTGTGGTATGGGCTCTGCTGCCTACACATTTCCAGTATGGATTTCCAATGTGCTCTCCTGGTGCCTCTTCTTTTTTGGTGGTCCTGGGAATGAACTCTTCTGAGAGTGCCTGCTTCTGAGATGGCACTCTTATACATACATGACTAACCTGGCCAACCCCCTCTACTTGTGCTTCACAATTTGGCCCTATTTATATGGTCCTAATGCAATTATTTCATGGGGGAGTTACAGACATAGATGGAAGAGCCATATAAGAAATCACCACCACATTTGCTTATGCACCCACTTTGTCTTCAGCGATCATGTCAGGAAAGTGAGCATCACGGAATGCCAGGTTAATAGAACAAAGTGTTCTTGCATTGACAAAGTACTTCAGTGGAGGCCCAATGTCCTTAATACTAAACCTATAAATATATGTACATTTATCTATAATGTACATTTTGTCATATGCAAGTATATTTTCATATGTACATGCCTGTATTTAGCCTTCTATAAATGCCCTTTGCCTCCTAGCTATTTCCTCTATTTCCTTTTACTTTCCTCTTGTCCCACTATCATGTTCAGCCTTCATTTGTGGTGAAGAAAGCTAATGGGGCTTCGCTATCCAAAGATATAGCGTCTGGGGTCTTAAAGGCTTGAAGATAAACAAGCAGCCATCTAGCTGAGAAGCAACAAGGCCTACATGGAGGAAGCACACCAGCCTATGTGATCATAAGGTGTCTATAGGATCAGGTATCATGCATCAAAGACCTAGAACAAAAAATCATATCGTTGTGAATGAGGGGGAATGCAGAGTGGAAATGCAAAGCCCATCTGTAGGCAATTGGACATCCCCTTACAGAAGGGTCATGGGGAGGAGATGAGCCAGTCAGGGTGCAGTATAGCACTGATGAAACATACAACTTTGTCTAGTTCTTTAATGCTTCCTCTCTCTCACTATCATGACCCCGATTTTACCTTACAAATCTGGGTAGACCAAAGCATGTACACGGGTACAGATAAGATGGGAACACAGGGAATCCAGGACAGATAAACCCCTTAGGACCAATATTGATAGTAGCCATACCAGGAGGGGATAGAGAAGGTAGGGGGGGAGGTAGGACAGGGGAATTGATCACAATGATCTACATATAACCCCTTCTCAGGTGATGGACAACAGAAAAGTGGGTGAAGGGAGACATTGGTCAGTGTAAGACATCATAAAATAATAATAATTTATAAATTATCAAGGGTTCATGAGGGAGGGGAACAATGAGAAGCTGATCCCAAGGGCTCAAGTAGAAGGAAAATGTTTTGAAAATGATGATGGCAACAAATGTACAAATATGCTCGACACAATGGACGTATGTTTGGATTGTGATGAGTTGTACAAGACCCCAATCAAATGATTTTTAAAAATCTCACTTAACTACATATTTTTATCCTTGACGACTGAGAATCAGTGAGTGTATCTGAAAATTAAAAATTAGGCAACAATATATTTTAAAGCATAGAGCTATATACCAGGAAAGAAAGTTTAAAGAGATATCCACGATTGCTTGGGGACGTTAAGTGGAAGTTGACAGGGCAAGGAAGAACTGATTTTTTTTTCTTTTTAAGATCATTTTATTGGTGGCTCCTACAACTCTTATTATAATTCATACATACATCTGGGCAAGACTGATTTTTGTAGTGACTTTTATCTTTCACTGTCAAAGAGTTGCTGCTGACTCATTTGCGACCCTGTAGGACAGGGTATGACTGCCTTCTAGACTAACACTTTATGGGAAGTAAAGCCCTGTCTTTTCCCCTTATAGCCACTGTTGGTTTTGAACTGCTGACCTTGCAGTTAGCAGACAAATGCATAACCACTACACCACCAGGACTCCTAGTAAACTTAACAGAGTGATTTGTCTGTTGTTAACATATGTACACATATAATGTTAAAAAAATTAAGATCAAATTCTACTTTTAAGATATAATACCTTATTAGGATTTTGATTCCACCTAGCTCTCCTATTCTACCAGTGGCAATTCAATTTTATGTCAACTTGCACCCATGTGAAAGTGTAAGGGTGAGTCCAACCTATGAATCTGATGATGTCTCCTTGGAGGTATGGCCTTTCTATAAGAGAGATACTGAGATGTTCTCCTCTCTCTGCTCCTTTGCCTCCTCCTTGCTGGAATTCAGTGTCCCATGTGGCCTGCTGATTCTGGGAGCCAACCCATGGGGCTGTTGGTGTCCTGCCATGTCCCCACTGACCTTGGGTCCATGCAACTCTGTACCCACCAGTTTGTGATCTCTGTGCATCTGCATCCCCCTTCATCTCTTGGCATCGTAAACCTGCAGTTACATGAGACTAAGGATGGCTCTTGTTCACATTGAACCCATGGATTTAAGTTGGACTGGTCTGGAATTCCTTCTGGAAATTAAATTACTTCTTGATATAAAATTCTTTCATATATATATATATATATATTCATTGTTTTTGTTTCTCTAGACAACTCGGCCTCATACACTACCCACTCTATTTTCTGCATTCTAAAATGCCTATATTTTTTCATTCCCCTGCCTTCTCTACTCTCTGACTCTTTATCCAAACACAATTTAGATATAATAATAGTGAAAATGCAGATCCATAGGGTTGCTTTTATTTGTAAAGCCTTGTCTCTGGGTAGTACAAATGGTTAAATTGTGCTGGGTTCCTAATGGAAAGGTTGGAAGTTCAAGTCCACTCAAGCACTTCAGAAGAAAGCCCTGGTGAGCTGCTTTGAAAAATTTGAAACAAACAAGCAAACAAAAACCTCTGTAAAGTACAGTTCTACTCTGACACATGAGGTCTCCATGATTTCCACTGGTCTAAGGCAACTGTTTACCTATGAAGCCTCAGGTCAATTGGCTGCCGACTAGTCCTAAGAGAAAGGGGATGAAAGCGCACTTGTGCAGCCATTGAAGGAATCCATTGACTGCATGGTGTTGTTAGGTACCTGTAGACTTGGCTCAACTTGACCCTAAATAAGGTGACCAGACGTCCCACTTTTGGTGGTACAGTCCCAATTTTTGGCATTTTAAAAAGTCCCAATTTTTGGAAAGCATGCATGACAAGCTAGGGAATGGTCTATTTAGGGAACGGTCCATATAGACCACATTTTTAATCAAGAACCCCCCACCCCACCCTTGGTCAATGGTGTCCTGCTTTAAATCTGGTCACCTTATAGAAGTACAACACAACGAGTTGCTGCCTGGTCCTGCATCATCCTCACAATCATTATGCAATACAGCTCAATGAGGGTTGGCTGACCCTCTGGCTTTGCCCAGCGGGTTGTACTTTTCCAGAGTCTGATCTCTTAAAATAGCACGTCCAAAATACTCAAAAAGAAGTCATTCCATGTTCACTTCTAAGGAGCATTTTAGTTGTACATCCTCAAGACATATTGGTTTGTTCTTCTTACTGTCCACGGTACTTTAAATATTCTTCACCAACATCGTAATTTCAAAGCTTCGATTGTGCTTTGGTCTTTGACTATTGAAAATTTAATGACAAACAAATTAAAAGTTGTCTACTTTTTTTTAACATTTATCTGGCTTTATTATTTTTTATTAGTTGGGATTTGATACATATAACACATCATTCCATATTTCAGACATGTCAAGTAGAATTGTACAATTGCTACGACAATTAATTTCTAACCATTCCTTTTTTTTACATGAACTCCTTGACCTTGTCTCCCTTGTCCAACCCCCCACCACTGTACCCCCCTCCCCCTGAACCCCTTATTATACTTGCTGTTTGTGTCAGTCTGGGTAGACTAGAGAAACAAATTCATAGACACTCATATGTGTATAAGAAAGAGCTTTATATACAAGAGAAATTGGATATTGAGAAAACTTCCCGGCCCACTCCACATCAAGTCCATAAATTCGGTATTAGCTCATATGTCTGATACCAATCTATAAATTCCTCTTCGGACTCACAGAATACATGCAATGATGCTGAATGCAGGACGATCACAGGCCAGTAGGTGGAAAGCCTTGTGGGTCCAATGTCAGTGCAAGCATCTCAGTGCTGGGAGGGGTCTCCATGTGGCTTCTTCAGCTCCAAGGCTCTGCCTGCCATCAGCCTGTCTCCATGCAGCTTGCCAACAAGAATGTCTTGCAGGGACTGAGTGTGTGTCCCACCTCAAGGAAGCTATTTATCTCCTTAGTGCCTCCAAATGAGGTCATCAAGCTGCCACCTAACTGACAGGTTGAACTCCACCCATTCACTCTTAATCCTCTCAAATTGACAATAGATTATGTTACTACCACACTGTTCCTATATGTCCATCAATCCTGGATTTTATGTACCAAAAAACAGAAAAACACATAATCAAGAGGGTGACTTCTATTGACATACCTCTGAGATACACTCCACTATGAACAAACAGAAACCAAACCAAACAATACAAATCCAAAGTACAGAAAATTCTGGAAACCAGACCAGGCCCAGCCTGCATCATAGGGCGAGGGGTGGCGAGAGAATCTACTGACAAAGTTTTAACTGTTAAGGTCAGATTTATGCTTTGATTTTCTATACCCCTCTCTCCCAAGCACTCTGTTTAGTGACCACTTTCCTCCCAAGCCTCAATTTTAGGTGGGGAAGTTCTCTGGAGGCTTATTTCCTGTGTAGTTCCACAAATGAATCTTGGGCTCCCGCCGTCATCCATCACCTTCTGCACACCAGAGTCTCACAATTTAGGCTCTGACCCTAATCCCTCCTTCGACTTTGGATTATAAGGATTCTAATCCTTCAATAACTGATGATGGTATGCTTCATCCATGTGCACTTAGTTGACATCTCTCTAGATGGCTGCTTGCTTGGAGATAAGCTTTTATGACCCCAGATGCTATTTTATTTGACAGCCAGCCACCATCAGAATTCTTTGCCACATTTTGCAACACCACCCATACCTTCTGTGTTTCCTTACTGAGGGCGAGTATTGAGCAGGGCCATGATGTAAGAACTAATTGTTCTTAAATTGGAGCTAGGATTTAGTGCAAGCCTCAAACCCATTCCTAGATCATCCCTTTCCCCTTCTTTTTATTTGCTGTAACTTGGGTTAATATTTTTGTCATATATTCTGTAGTTTAATAGCATCAAATAGAATTGTACATTTGTTTCCATAATCAGTCTGCAAACATTGGTTTCCTTCCTGGACTCCTTGACTTCAATTCCTTTGTATCTCCTCCACCTTCTATATTCCCCAACCCTTCTATAAACTCTTGTTCTATTTGCTTTCCTGATAGGCTCAGCGTCCCTGGGTTTCATTTACCGAGAAACACAAAAACAAATAACACAACTTCAAGAGGGTGAACCCAAATGGTGACATACCTCTGAGAAACACCTTAATATGAACAAGCGCAAGCAACATAAAACAGAATGACTTTCACAGGATTTCCAGAATAATACACAGTAATACAGTAAATAGGGCATTTACTAATAGTAAATAGTAATACAGTAAATAAATTAGTAAATAGGGCATTGATTGTAGCAAGGGCTTGTTTGTCCTTCAATCAACAATACACCACTCTTCCTGGGACACCATGTATTTTCTGTCTTAAGTCCTCAGGTTCCAAGTGTGTCTGAGGTACAGTCCAGTTCACCCAGTGGGGTTCCCGCATGGGGTCTCACCAATACAGCCTCTGAAGGATGCCGTGTGCCATAAAGATCCTGGATTCAGTGTCCCAGCATTCCACGGCATGCGGCCTGTGTTCCCAGGATGCCTACAGACGTTCTAGTTCAATTTTGCCCACCCACCGCAGGCCACTAAGGACACTCCCCACCTAATGTTCCCACAAGCATGCTCAGTCACTCATTCCTCCAAAAGTTGTCTACTTTGTATCAACATGGGCCACCAATGCTAACCAACCGCAATAATAAGATAATTTCTCTAAAATAATATTTTATTGGCCTAAACTTTAAACAATTGCTGTTTACTGTGGATTTCTAATACTATGAACGTAAACATTGCTCCAAATGAGAAGTCACAATGTGTACAGACTCAGAATTTGATTTCTCCAAGGAAGATGAGGGAGGGAAGAGGAAGGAGGCTCTTCTTGCTCCTCGGAGTCCGAGGCTTCTGACCAGAATCCAATGCTGGGACAAAGGCACCCAGAGACCCTGAGAACACTGCTTGAGCCTGCCACACCCGGGAGCTATATGGAGCAGTAGGGCTGAGGAAAGGAGTGAGTTGTGTGCCCTATAGCTGCCTGCCCTTCCAACAGGGCCTTCCATCCACTTGGCTGCAAGCCAAACAATGTACAAAGCCAAACAAATGATGGTTAAGGGTCAATGCCATCTTCTCCTGTTGGAAATTACATGCAGAACTGGGGCAGAGGCCAGCTTGGTCAACCTGGAGGGAAAAGCAAATGTGTGGACAGGCAGAGCTGGCAGGTCAGGAAAAAAGACAGAGGAGAAGAGTAGAGACATAGTCAGTAGCCTCTCCCCTTACGAAATTTGGTCTAGTGAACAGGTGGGTCCATCCTTGCTCACCCCTCACCTACCTTCTTTCTCTGGCTCAGAGTAGGAGCCTGGTGAAACATGTCTCCATGGCCCATCAGTGTTATAAAGTCGTCTGTGGACTCCTTGGGAGTTTCCTGAACCGCTCTCTGTCTTTCCCAGGGGCACAAGTTCCTCATTGCTGTCAGGGGTACTAGTCTTTCAACGGGGACTGAAGATCCCCAAGCTCTCTGTCCTTTGCTTAAAAAAAAAAGAAAGTAAAAGAAAGATTCACTCAGGGGTTAAATATATCAGCACTCCACTCAGTGGCTGATTCGAATTTGATTTCTAGGACAGATACATCTCAGCGTTGGGTGTTTTCTGTTTCCTTGTGTTACCACCTAACGCCTAATAGCTGTGATTTGATTTGTTGGATCTTTGCTGGATCCAAACATCTGTCAAAAACCTCTCAACCAGCAGCATGATTAGGAATGGGGAAGGGGAAGAATATGCCTGGAAAGCAGACCTCCGCACTCATTTTGGGCAACCAATTTGATGCCCGAAATCACGAGAAGGGCATTACAGGAGGGAAAGAAGAAGGCATGGAGAAAAATTCAGCAACAGAGAGCCACGCTGGGATCAGTAACAACAAAAAATATTTCTTTTATGAACACTGCTAGCACTGAGCAGATTCTCTGGCAAATGGAGAGCTGACCTAAGAAGGGTCAACAAAAACAGCTCCTAGCAAAATCAATCAACCCCTGGAATGGAAGTTTTTGCCATGTATTGCTCATTAATTATAGCCCTAGGCCACAAGTTATGTATTTTAAGGAATGCTAAGTGCATCAACTGCCCTTCCCTGAAACGCCTCTCATGTTCTCTTGCCCCCATCTACCCTTCACATCTTCACCTCCCATAAACTCAAGGCACTTGCAATCTGGGGTAAGATACATGCTTTGACCATCCTCAGGCCAAGAGGGCAGAGAGTGAAGAAACCTCTGGAGGTTTAGAGGGACACATTTGTCAGTTGTTAGAGCTGAAAGTGGTTTTAGAGAGCAGGGGCCAAAAGGCACCAATCTCCACTCAGAAAGTCACCGAGGTGAGCACTCAGGAGGGATGCTTTACTCCTCATTCAGCTAAAAGCCTGTGGGTTAGAACCAGGAATTTATGAAGTTTTCTATGAAAAAGTAGAGAGGGGTTGGGGGGTGGGGGTGATGGTGATGGTAGAGGTATGAGAATAACCTGTGCAGAAGAATCATGATCGCTGGCGCTTGGGAAGTTTCAAACGCCCCTAGATCACTGAAAGTGCTCAGTACTCTGGTATCATCCGGCCCCTCTTTGGGAGGAAGTGGTGTGGGTGTTTAGAGGTGGCAGGGGGCAATAATGGAGTCAGAGTCAGGATGACTCTTTCTCTGGAGACCCTGGATGCTGGTGAAAAGTGAGTCCCAGGGGGCTTTCCTGACTCCGTTTCCTGACAGTAACCCCTTGGATTCTCTCATCCTCAGGCATCTTTTCAAGATAAAGCAAGCACATTCTTTGAGGCAGCAGCGTGTCTCCAATTCAACTATTATTTTCAGAAGGTAAGCTCGTGTCTCTCACAGATATTAAATGAACATGTTCTAAAGATTTTACTGAACCTATCAATTAATGAGGAAGCCAGTAAGGTTTGAAATTGGTTCCAAAAGGATTGTAAAACTTGACAATTTAATAGATCGCTGGATTAAATACAAAAAGTGGTTCATGCTCAACAGGATTATAAACTATAAACTTAGAGGGCTGTAAATTCCATGGGGCAGAAATGCGGCGAATCTCTCTTGGTATAAAGTTTACAAGTGTGCCTTTGTCTTACAGTGAGGAAAACCAGTCCAGTAAATAGAATGTCAGGTTCATTCCACTGAAAGTCATTGTCGTTGGGTACGGTCAAGTTGTTTCTGTCTCATAGCAACCCGATGTACAACGAAACCAGACACTGCCTGGTCCTGCACCATGCACAGGATTTCCTGTGTGCAGTATGTCACCAGCTCAGTCCAACTTCACCAACTAAGAAACAAAGAGTCCAGCAGTTCCTAAGTAACCACGGAGCAGTTGATAACTGACAAGACAATCACTAGAGCCCAGGCCTCTGGGGCAATGGGATGTTTGAGCCAGTGGAATTAAGAAGTAGAGATGGGGATCTGCTCAGGGGGAATAAAGTTTAAATCAAAGAAGTAGGTGCCTTTCAGGAGGGATGTGAGGCACGCCCCCTTACCTTTGTCTGCGGGCTTAGGTGCCCTGTTTTGCAAAATCGACCAATGAAGTCCTCGCTCTCGCTAAAGTGAGTATAGATTGGATTTCTTGGGTATTCGTCGGTTAAGCTCCATGATATCCCATTGGTACCCTCCTCTGGGAACAAGGCGTTCTCTCTCTAGAGACTCATCAAGTGTATGGTGCTGATACACGGGCTTACTACTGACCCGCCAATTATCCAATAAGGTGTCCGAGATCTCGACAGCGTTTCTTATATTTCCTATGTTTGAGCCCATTGTTGCAACCACTGGATTAATCCATCATGAACATATATCTCTGATTCCCTTGTTTCAAAGAATTTTTCTTATGCTGTACTAATTCTAGCAGATGTGGGATAGTAGTTGAAGTCTCATTATGACCAACCCAATATTTCTGTCCCTGCAACACAGGCCAGAAAAAACAAGATATTCAAGTGTCCAAATGCCAATCATAGAATGGGAAGTGGTGTATTTCCTACTCCTTTCTTCCCACATCACCTTCCCACTTATAGAAACATTGACCTGTGAGGAATTCCAAGCTGGGTCCTAGTTCCCCGCTTCTCTAAACTCAAAGCAAGTTTCCTTAGCCACTTCATTCCCACTTCCATCCACACTCACAGTCCATGAGTCCCAAGTTGAGCTCCACACTTCCCTTCCTCCATTTCAGAAACCGTAACACATTCTCAGTTGGAACGCTCACAGGTATGTTCAAAAGAGGCTGGATGACACTTTTGCCGACATGTTAACTGAAGGGATTTAAGTCCTAAAGTGTGAGTTTAGCATTGAAATTCCTCAAGACCCTTCCAACTCCCAAATATAAGACTCCTATCACAATGTATTCCCCCAAATGAGAAAGAAAACTTGTTAATAGAACCTAGAAAGCCTCAGATGGGTTTGCAAAGCTGGCATTGATTTTTTGGCTTTAGGAAATCTCTAATTTCCTGGCTTCACATCAGAGTGAATACTAATGTCTTTCCTTCTGGGAGGGCTATGCGGATGAGTGAATTACTATTTGCTGAGAGATTTGGGAGCCTGAGGCAAGTGGCACTAAGCTGCTTACCAGCTCTGAGAAGACCTCTGCACAAACACCCATCTTTTTATTCCTGCCAGCTCTTTGTGGGTGGCAGAGGTTGGAATAATTTCATTACAGGAGTCCATCAGCATTGACAGCATCTCTTAAAGACTGCCTTTTTCAAAATCATTTTATTTGTTTGTCTGAAAGGAAATTCAGGTAGAAACAGGACTGGCGTAGCAGGAGGATAGCTATTAACTATTCAGATGATAACATGATGGGCATGAGCCATCTCTCCCCACACCCGGACTTTAGATTTTGTTTTGTTTTCCTTTTATCTTCTACATAAAATGAGTCAAAACATTCTGAGAAGGATACATTCCCCACGGCTAGTAAAGTTGACCATCACTAGAATAGAACATTGAGACCATACATTGGAGATGGAAATGAGGATCTTTGGGAAGTGTTGTACCAAGATTTAAACTCTATTCTTTTGGCTCATGGTATGTCTGAGTTGAGGGAATACGGAGACAAACATTTTTGAGGTTGAGAAATGAGGACTAAACAGGGATCAGAACTTGCCATGGTTCTCATGGCTGTGTTGAACACCTATTTTTGTGACTTGTAGGAGCTAGAATAAGAGGAATAGTGCTCTAAGGCATGGGAACTCAGACCGTGGCTGCTGTGCCAGCTAGAGTTTATGTTAACTTGCACTTGCGTTGGGTGGAGTCCAGCCTGTCAATCAGGTCACAGCCTGATGATGCCTCTTGGGAGTTGTGGCTTTTTTATCAGAGAGACACTGGGGACCCCTCCCCTCTCTCTCTGTCTCTTTTCCTTCCTGCTTTACTGGGACTCTGTGCCAGTGTCCCTGAGAGCTGTCGGTGTCCTGCTGTGGTTCCATTGGCTTGGGATGCATACTATTCTGCAACTGCCCACTTGGCATCTTCCTGCTTCCCGGTTTCCCTTTCTGTATCATCATCCTGCAGCTATGTGAGTCTGAAGATACCCTCTAGCATTGGAGCCATGGATTGAACTTGAACAGTGGCTTGAGAGCCATATGCAGCTCTTTCAGCATATACATATGGCTCTGAAGTAAAGTCGAAAATGTTTTTTTCTTTTTTTTTATCGTTTTATTAAGGCCTCAAGTTGAAATTTTGTAAAAGATATAATTCAGATAATCGTGATTTCATTTGTTTGTAAAAATATATATATGTCTCCCAAATAATTTTTAAATTGCTGTGAAGGATAGGATTGGCTCTTCCATCTCAAAAGTTTGCAGACCCATGCTCTAGACCAGAGGTTCTCAACCTGTGAGTCGCGACCCCTTTGGGGGTTGAACAACCCTTTCACAGGGGCCGCCTCATACTATCAGAAATCACATAAATATTTCACAATATATAATTACATATTGTTTTGTGATTATCACTATGCTTTAATTATGTTTAATTGTGTTCAGTTTTGTAACAATGCAAATACATCCCGCATATCAGACATTTGCATTAGGATTCAAAATTGCAGTTATAAAGTAGCAACAAAAATAATTTTATGGTTGGAGGTCACCACAACATGAGGAACTGTATGAAAGGGTCACGGCTTTAGGAAGGTTGAGAACCACTGCTCTAGACAACCTAACCTAACACAGCTGCAGAACTGACCAAGGTGGATGGGACATTTTTCTGAGGTTTGAGCTATAAAAGAAACCATAGAGAGACAGGATGGAATGATAGCAGTTCATTATCCCTCTCCTCAATTCAAAGCTTTCCCTCTTCCATCCAAACTTTCTGCCTTCAATGCCTCCAGCACAAGTTACAGTCTCCCTTTGACCTCACTTTTCCCCAGAACCAGTAAATATCAATATTTATAGAATATTCATAAGACATGCCAAGCTCTTTGCATTCCACCCCTAGCATCTTAGTTAGTCTTTGCAACAATGCTATGGCTGGCAAATGGTCTATAATTGGTACGTGAGAAAACTGAGGCTTAATCGAATTGGGTCTTTTGTCTAAGATCCCACACATGGTAATCACAAAGCTGAGATCTTAATCCTCAGCTCTGCTCTTCCCTGTCGTGGTTTGTTGTTTCCCACTCTGAGTACAGCCATTGTACCTTCATCATGATCCCCACTCCCCTTCACCCAGTGCCCTCATGACGAAATGTCCCTTTGAGCAAAGTGGCGACTCCTTTCATTGAATGCATGATGTTACCAGAAAATCTGAGAGCATCACGAGGAAAGGGCAGCTAAATTCATCTGAGAGAGTGAGCCGTTAGAGCTGGTGGACATTACGCCATTCAGCATTCACTTCCCATTCTTCCTTACAATTATTGTAAGTGTCCACCTCTCTCTCTCATACAGCTCACAGACTCATCCCACACCCCAGCTCCTAGGACAAGCCTGATTCATCAAAGAACAAACTCACTGCCATCAAGTTGATGCTAATTCACAGTGTCCCTATCGGATTGTACCTCTTTACTGGAGCAGAGAGCCCCATCTAAGAAGTTACTCTTTTTCTGGAAAGAGTTCCTTTAAACTTTAGGTTTAAAGTCTGGGATGTAAGAAGCAAGCTAAAATCCTAGAAAACCAAAGTAATAGTAATTTTTTAAAAATAGGAGTGGCAACATTATACATATACTACACATAACATTCCATCCAACAACACAATATATACTTCTCCAGTGCTCATGGAACATTCTCTAGAACTGGCCAAGGTTTAGGTCACAAAGCAAGTCCTTATAAACTTAAAAACATCAAGATATTACAAGCCACTTTCTCAGAATACAATACTATAAAATTATAAATCAACAATAATTATTAGATCAATAGTGGGGGGCGCAGAATAAAATACATAGAAATTGAAATACAACCTGCTTCTAAAATCTGGGTAATTGAAATAAAGAATTAAAACTTTAAATTCCTTAAAACAAACAAGAATAAAAAATGCGACATAATAAAATCTTTGGGACACAGCAAAAGCACTACTCAGAAAACAATTGATAGCAATAAAAGCACACGTGAAAAAAAAAGAAAAAGAAAGAACTAAAATCATAACCTTAACCCAACATCTCCATCATTTAGACTAAAAGCAGAAAAATATACATTCAGCCAAAAGAAGAAAATAAAAATTAAAGCACAAATAAATGAATCATAAAAATGAAAAACAATAGAAAGAATAAAAAAAAGACAAGAGGTTGGTTCTTGGAAAGGATGACAAAATTGACAAACCAATGGCAAAGTTAGTTAAGGAAAAAGTCCATGAAAAGAATTTCTGATCATGAATCAGAAATGAAATGGATGATGTAATAACATCTCTAAGGGAAAAAAAGATAATAACACAACACTCTGTACAACTGTACTCCAAAAAAATTGAAAACCTAGGGACAATGGACAGATTTTTAGAAGCACACTACTAAGAGTGCTAGTGGTGTGGTGGGTTATGCACAGGGCTGCTAGCAGCAGAATGTTACATCAAGAACATTATTCACGAAGAAAATAAAAGGTCATTAAAAATAAAGGAAAGAAAGAAAAATCACGTGAACTCAACCTTGCCTGCTGAAAGTAAGGAGGACGAAGCACTGGCTGATAAAGATCAAGGATTACAGCCATCAGTATGTATACTTTCAGTGCAAAGGATACCAAAGTCTCCACAAATGTAGCAGTAGGCAACACAACGGTAATTGTACATAATGGTTTGATACACAGGGTTGCTATGAGTTGGAATCAACTTGAAGGCATGAAACAACTGTTGATGTCCACCCAGAGCTCATCACATCTTCCGTCAGTAGTGTTCAACAAATCACATCTGTTTTGAGATGTTTTCTAAGTTTAGCTGGGATTGACTTAAGGTTGTATTTTGAGGTGATATATGGGTCCTAGTTCATACTTTTGCAAGTGGAAATCCAATTTTGCCAGCACCATTTGTTGAAGAGGCTATTATTTCCCCCAGTTATTTGTTTTGGTCCTTTGCTGAAAATCAGTGGTCTGTAGGTGGATGAATTTGTTTCTGGGTTCTCTATTCTCTTCCATTGGTCTATGTAGCTCTTGTTGTACCAGTACAAGCCTGTTTTGACTACCACGACTGTGTAGTAGATTTTGACATTGGGAAGTATAAGACCTCCCACATTGTTCTTTAGTGGTGCTTTGTTTATCCTGGATCCCTTTCCTTTCCATAAAACGTTGATTATTAAGCTTTACATTTCTTTAAAGAATGATGCTAGGATCTGGATCAGAGTTGCATTATCTTTATAGACGGCTTTGAGTAGTGGCATTTTTCACAATGTTGATTCACAGTTTGTTGTACTGCAGTGGCTCGTGTGTTTCTGTGATGCTGGAAGCTACATCATTAGCATTTTAAATACTAGCAAGATCACCCCCAGTGAGCTGGTTTCAATGAAGCTTCCCAACTAAGAATACACTACAAAGAAGGAAATGAAAATGAAAGCATTTATGACAACATGCTAGCGTTTGTTAGTAGAGGAGCCTCATTGTTTCTAATAAAGGCCCCTTTAAACATGGCCTCTGACAGCTATTCCTTCTCAAGTGCTTGGTCATGTTGGACTGCCCTATTGGCGGATTCTTAGAAGGCCATCTCATTCTTTCTCACAGAAGAAAGACCACAACGTTGGCTCACAGAGAAATTTCCAGATATGGTGGAGGAGGGAAAGGACAACTGGGACCATTGTAGGGTATCTAAAGTAAAATAAAGCAAAGTCTACAGTATCACACCTTCTTTTCCAAATGGGCAGCTGAGGAAAAAGAAGGGAAAAAAACTCAAAAGCGATCTCACGGCATTACTCTCCTTGAATATCAGAGTTCTGAACATTATGATTTAATGGATGGGGTTGCCTAGGCAACTTACCCATCACTTCCTTAAATGAAATCCCTTCTTCATCTTGCGGGTCTTCTTATACAAAAAAACTGGGCAAATGGATGATATATAAGAGATTTCTAAATAAGTGGTAATTTTAAAATGCAATAAACACTGATATTCTATAAAATTCTATACTATAAAACTGAACTATATTAAAAAAAACATTTTTGTAGCCTGGTCATCAAAGCTGTCTTTCTAATTAATTAATTAATTACTTTTAATAGTTTTATTAGGGGCTTATACAACTCTTATCACAACCCATACATACATCAATTGTGTAAAGCATATTTG
>NW_022111307.1:4772577-4775107 GCF_000313985.2 Echinops telfairi | reverse complement strand
TATATCTTTTGATAGCTGGGCACCATTTGGAGGTGGATATTGTTGTGTCTACTTCAGAAAGAAAGAAGCGAAATATCAACCTACTCTCCAGGGTCATACTGGATTCAGACACAAGTATAGAGTCTAGAACCCATATCATCTTTTGCCTGATTCCACACAATTTCCTTTCTATTCATATGAGATTTGAATATTTGATCTGTACTACCTGTGCTTCCAAACTCCTAACTGCCTTCACAATGACAGACCCCTTTGGCCTTTCATTGACCCACTTCTAATTCTCGAGTTTGGGTCTACAGCACCCCTCCTAGTCTCTAGCTCGCAAAAGACCTTTTTCATTGAATGGCCCAGACAATACTGCCCATTGTCTTCAAATATTAATAATTCCATTTGTTTCCTAAACTTAGAAAAGATGCCATGAAAATTAATGAATGTAGTGGTGGAAATCAATTGTTTTCTTTCTGCAAAGCTTCTTTGGAATCATTGTGTAGGAAATAATGTGTGGTATATATTTTTTCCATTTGGGATAATAGATTTCTAGCTAAAGTGTACATTTACTTATACTTATGACTCAGAAACTGGAGACTTTGGAAAAATCTTCCGATGCACTGCTTTGAAGAAAGAAAACTTGGAGGAAAAATCCTGAAAGAGTGAAAACCCAAATATTTCTTATGACTTTGGCTTGGGTCAATCTTTAATCTGATTTTTAGCTTGGCAAAGAGATATTGTGACTGAGCTGAAGACGTAGAGACAGGCTCAGGCTCAGAGACTTAGATGAGAAGAGATTTTTAGTGAGTCTGACAGTTAAGTTAATGGGAAAAGTTGTTGATATCCAACACACAACACTTCTCTTTGCACTATATGGCTGGCTTTTTTTTTCACTCTCTATGAAAAAAGGAGGAAAGAAAAGAAAAACAAAACAAAAATAAGATGTAGGAAGAGGCCACCAAATACATTAATTTGCTTTCGTAAGTTTTCCAAATCAATGTACTTTATCCACATTTAGCTGAGACCACTATCATTATCACACAGGCCCTTCATCATATGTCCTCAGTGTCATAAGATAGAGGGTAGGCATTTTGAGCGTCCAGCTCTGAGAAACTTGGATTGGAGATACCTTTAGTTTATATTAAATGGGATACATTTAGTTTCCATATGTAAACACAAATAAGAGGCAAATTTTCAGTGAATCCAATGAGAATGTACTGACTTCTGATTTAAACATATGAGTTGGCTTCCTTCTACTGGAATGCTATGTCTGTCTTATTAAAAAATGATTTGTTAAAGAATGGAGGATAAATTCAGAATAATAGTACCTTTTCCCACTTTTTTGTATGTTTGCAAATATTCATAATAAACCTTCAAGAACTTGAGAAAAATTAATGGAGTGTGGAACAAGAGCCAAGATGAGCAAGGAAATTGATATTTTCTGATGCTGCGAAATAAATTGAAAAAAAGCAACAATTCACTAGCAGAAGAGATAACTTTCCAATAAAAGCAATTAGAAGGCTCTTGGATTGCTTGATAATCCAATTAAAAGGGAAATGAGTCATATAAACACAGTAGAAACATATTAAATGATTTTTTTTTGTAGGAAGAGGATACCAGAATATAGCAACATCATTAAAGAACTTCTAGTACTTCTTACCACAGTCCTCAGAATTGAGAAGGCTTCTCCCAAGTTCGAGAAGAATTGAAAATATTGAGAGATTATTTTGGGCCCATAGGATCTCTAGCCATCTATCTTTTTTAAAAGGATTTTAAAGAATTTCTGCTTTAAGTCTCTAGTTAGCAGTGAATGGAAATAAACAAAGACTGTCCAAATAGGAACAAGCAGAGGCTATTTCTTCAGAGCTTGCAAAGGAAGCAATCACCATCATGTGTGTTTGGTAGAGACTCAGAAGCAAATAGGAATTGCAAAAACTGCATAGTGGAAAAACAGAATGGCGTCAGATACGCCCCATTAGAAGCTAGTGACCTAGGGAAACTGAACATGGGCTGACTAAAGGTGGACCACCAATGTGGTTAGTTAGAGGAGCACGTTTGACTTCCCTGGTTAGTCTAAAATGGGAGCAAGAGCAAAAATTAGGGAACTTGGCCATTGTTGACACAGTCTTGACTATTTTTGTCTGGTTGATAATCCCGTTAAGACTGGGTTCCCAGGCTATATATTGGTGTTTGTGCATCACAGTTCACTTATTTTTTTCTTTTTCAATTTTGCTGTTAAAAATATATACTGCAAAGCATACATCAACTTAAACAGTTTATACTTGGACAATTTAGTGCCACTGATGACATTTTTTTGAATTGGGCAACCATTCTCACCCTTCATTTCTGAGCTTATCTTCCTCATTAGCATAAATCTATGACCCTCTAAAGATCCTGTTTAATCTTCTGAGTTAATTTTGTAAATCTGAACCCAAAGAGGTAGTTCCTAAAAGAGTATAATGTTCTGCCCGTGTGGAGTAGGGAACCAGTGGAGAGGTGTGGGGGGCTGGCCCCAATCCCAACTACTAAGTGGACACCTGTCCCT
>NW_022111307.1:4752722-4770371 GCF_000313985.2 Echinops telfairi | reverse complement strand
CCTCTAATAAAATGATTTTAAAAAAGAGAACTTGCTGATAATTTTTTTTAAGTATAATGTTCAAGGTGGACATTTTCAATTAAGCTAAGCTATTCTTTAGTTTTAAGAAAACTTAAGGGATATTTTTGATTTAAAGTTTAAAGTTTATTTTAGGGCAATAGTTTTAGTTGTTTATCCAACCTTCATGGCTCAAGAAAGTCTAGAATTCATAAGAATTAGAAATTCTTTTCTGAATTTTCCTTTTCGTCAGAATTGTTTTATGTACTGTTTGTTCAAAATATTCACTACTGGTAGCACAGAATCTTCTAGTACTTCTCATGATAAAAGAGGCCATTGTTCTTAGAGGTAATTAGCTACAAACTCCATATTCTGCACCTATTCTGGACTCGCCTCTCCCTCTGTTGTTCCAGATGAATAATGACCAATTGTTGTGCCTTGAATGGCTAGTTGAACAATTTTAATACCCCAGGCATTTAGGACGTATTACAAAACACTAAATGTGTTATTATTCAATTAACTGGGATGTCTCAAGCAACCATGACCCTAAACTTTCAAATCAAGGAATTAAGTCTCATAAGGTGTTTAGTTGTACTAAAGGAGCTTCAATAACTTTGCTTTCATTTTTGAAACAACTTTCTGGTATTCTGTGCTTTCAGCCAAGATCCATCTATTTTCCTAATGATGTCTCTTGTTCCACATGCTCTGAACCTCTGGCAGCTCCCTGTCAATGAACTTGTGCAACAGCTACTGGACGATCTTTAGCAAAATGTTACTTGCATGTGATACCAGGGACACTGTTTTATAGTTTAAGCATTCTGATGGCTCACTTTTCTCTGAAATGGAAACAAATCTGGAATGCTTGACCATGTAGTTATCTTTCAAATTTCCTGGCAGAGATGAGTCCGTGCTACTACTGCTTCATCAGCTTGTTGAAACAATTCAATTGGTATTCCATAAGCATCTGGAGCCTTGGTTTTGGGCTAATGTTTTCAGTTTAGTTTGGACGTCGTCTTTCAATACCATTGGTTCTTGTTCGTATGCTACCTCATTTAACAGTTGAAATGTTGTCTAGTTCTTTTGGTGCAGTGACTCTGTATTCTTTCCATCTTCTTTGGATGCTTTCTGCGTCATTCAATATTTTTTCCCACAGAATCTTTCAATATTGTAACTCAATTCTTGAATTTTTTTAGTGAATTCTTTCAGTTTAAGATATTCTGAGCATGGTTTTTTTAACTATAGGTCTTTGCACATTTTATTTTAAGAGTTGACTTTGTCTTCTTGAGCTGCCCATTGAAAATTTTTATTCGGTTTTATGACTTCATCCTTTCTTCCATTCGTTTTAGCTGCTCCATGATTAAGAGCAAGTTTCAAAGTCTTTTCTGACATCCACTTTGATCTTTTCTTTCTTTCCTCTCTTTTTAATGGCCTTTGCTTTCTCCATGAATAATGTTGTTGTTGATGTTAGCCCACAGCGCATCAGGTCTTCGGTCATTAGAGTTCAATACATCAAATCTGTTCTTGAGATGTTCTCTAAATTCAGGTGGGATATACCAAGGGTATTTGGGCTCCAGTGGACTTGTTTTAAGTTTCTTTAGCTTCAATCTGAACTTACATATGACCAATTGGTGGTCCACAGTCAGCCTTTGGCCTGGTTTTAGCTGCTGATATTGAACTTCTTCAGTGTGTCTTCCCACAGATGTACCAATTTGAATTGTGTATTCCATCTGAAGAAGTCAATGTCTCCTTTAGCGCTGTTGAAAAAGAGAATTTGCTATAAACAAGTCATTAGTCTTGAAAAATACTATCATTTGATTTCCAGATTGGTTTCTATCACCAAATCTATTGTTTTCCAACTATTGTTCCTTTCTGTTTCTTTCCAACTTTTGCATTTGAATCACCAAAAAGATACTAATAGATATTGATTGAAAATTTGATCAATTTCTGACCAAAGTCACTCATAATTCTTTGGTTTCATCATCACTAGCTTTTGTGGTTGGTGCATAAATTTGCATAATAGTTGTATTAATTTGATTTCCTTTAAAGTAGATAGATATAATCCTATCACAGCCAGCATTGTACTTACTGCTTTTGTCATGTCCTTTTTGACAATGAATGCCATGCCTTCCTTTTGATTGTGTTATTCCTGGCATAGTAAATTGTATGATTTTCTGATTCAAATAGCCAACACCAGTCCATTTCAGCTCACTAGTGCCTACAATATGGATCCTTATGCATTCCACTTCATTTTGACCACTTCTAATTTTTCTAGATTCATACTTTGCATAATTCAAGTTCTGATCATTAGCAGTTTTTGCAATTGCTTCTTCTTACCTTGCTTCACTCACATCCCCATCAGCAAATGAAGATCTTGAAGCTTCTCCTCCCACAGGTTGGACTTCATTCATGTCACCATGGTCAACTCCACTCTAAAAAAGCACCTCCCTCTAAATCACATTTTGAGTGCCTTCCACCCAAGGTGCTCCTTCTCTGGCACTATGTCTGACAATGTCTAATCATGTTTTGCTTCTAATTATTAGGTCTTCAGTGTCTAACAAAATTTCACATCTATGCATTAGGTTTTCAACAACTACTCTCTCCAAAGTGGGCAATCTATTCTTTCTTCGTTGTCTGTTCTTAGTCTGGAAGCTCTGCTGAAATCTGTCCAATTTGGGTAACTCTGCGGACATTTGAGATACCAGTGACATAGCTTCCAGAATCACAGCAACACACTAGTCACCACAGTACGACAAACTGACAGGCAAGCTCGAGGATGGGGAATCCTTTAATGTCTTATAGTCTACTTTTCCAGTGGTCCTTATTACTCCTTGTCCTTCCAGACCATGACCCACATACTTCCTTGTGATAAAGTTTCTCCCCTTTCTGGTATTAGTACACTAGAAACTTGTAACATACTGTCTTAGGCTAGGTTTTCAAGAGAAAGAAAACCAATGAAGCTTATATATGTCTAAATACTGTGGAAGTTACATAATTTCATGTCAACCTGATAATGTATGGTACCCTCAAAAGAACAGAATTTTTTTTCAAAGCTTTGTATTTAAATTTCCCCCCCCAAAACAACCTTATCTCTTGAAAGTACTCTCCATTACACTGAATACATTGGTCAAATCTGCATTTCCATTCTTGAAAACATTTTTCAAACTTATCTGTTTGGATGGCTAACAGCACTTCCCTTGTTTTTTTTCCTTCACCTCTTCTATGTTGTCACATCATGTCTCTCTCCATTTTTGGAAACAAAAAGAAGTTGCACAGAGTGAGGTCAGGTGAATAAAGTGCATGAGGCAAGAGAGGCATGCTGGTTTTTTGCCAAAAACTGGAGCACTGAGATGGCTGTGTGAGTAGGTGCATTGTCATGGTGGAAAAAACAGACCCCCATCTGCCACAAATCAGGCCTTTTTTGGTCACACACTGTTGTGCAATCTTTTCAGAACCTCTATATAGAAAGCTTTATTCACAGTCTGACCTTGCAGAATGAACTCCAAATGCACTGACACTTTCATCTGTTTAGGAAGCTGACAGACATCCCGAATGAGGTTTGTCACTAGTCAACATTTCACCTGTTTTGAAATGAGAAAACCACTTGTACACTTGAGTTTTTCCTGTAGTGCTGTCCTTGTAAACTGTGTTCCACATCACAACAGTTTCTGTGGCATTTTTCCCAAGCAGGAAACAAACTTCACAGTTGAACACTGTACTCTTAAATCAGCCATCTCAGAAAATGAAGTTTGAGTGAAACTTCTTTTATGAAAAAAATGCACCTTCCCAGACAACACCACTGGGTGCACTAACCCAGGGTGAGTTGCTTGATGCTAGCCTAGTGGGAAAAATTTGTACTGTGAAAGCTCTGTTTTGACCAGTGCAATTCTGGGTTTTTTGGGGGGTACCCCCTCGTATAAAAATGTAGGGGTGGTATTCAACCTGTTGCTCAGGCCATTGCCTGATGGTGCCTCATTGTGGCACCATCTTCCCTTATCTCTCTGCCTTCACCTTGCTGCTGGCTGACTCAGATTACTGCCAGAGCCACTACCATTAGATCCACAAGACTTTTCATTCACCAGCCTGTGATCTTCCTGAATTCTGTATCATTGCAAGTGGCTGCATGAGTCTGAAGAGTCTGTGGACTAGTATCAGACTAGTGGACTTGAGTTGGACTGGGCTGGGATGTTTCGTTGGTATATAATTACTTCTTGATATAAAGCTCTTTCTTACACATATATGAGTGTCACTGAATTTGTTTCTCTGGTCAACCCAGTCCAAAACATATACCAAACCAAAAACCAAACCCACTGTCATCAAGTTGATTCCGACTCACAGAGATCCTAAATAGATTTTTCAGGGCTTCAAGGGAGTCGAGAGCCTCATCTTTTTCATAAGACACCACTAGTGAATTTGAACTGATGACTTTGGTCAGCCATCCAGTGTTTACCCCATAGAGCAGTCAGGGCTTCTTCTGTATAAATACATAGAGGGTTTAAATCAGGGAAATAGCTCATACAGTTGTACAGGAAGTCAAGATCCAAGTCCTTCAATCAGATGTTAGGCTTCTCCTGACTTACATAGCTGTCGGAGCTGATAAACTCTAGATTGGCAGGTCAGACAGCAAGCTTCTGTGTGTGATGATGAATCCCAAACTCAGCAGGTTACGGATGAGTTTCAGAATTAGCAGGGCATACAGCAGGCTGCTGGATCATTCTAAAGAATTGGAGATCAAACGATGAGCCAGATGCAGGCTCTAGACCCAGCAAAAATCAATCAAGCTCTTCCACAGCATTTATTTATATTGGAAGCATGCCAAACCTCCGAGAGAATGTTCTTTCAGTTGGCTGGCTACTCAGCAAATCAATTACAAAAGAATTTGTAATTGATTGTTGAAGTATTTCTATGGTGGATGTCATATATTTTCAACATCTAATTCATCTTTGTATTAACAATTTTCTCATTCAAATTCTGGCTTCCTCCTTCAAATGACAGATAATTTTTTTTTTTTTTAACCCTGGGTGTCTTGTAAAGGAATGATACAGTAGATAAGGCACTGATCTGCTAATTGAATTTTTGGAAGCTCAAATTCACAAGCCACTCCACAAAGAAAGATGAGGCAGTCTGTTTTAATTTTCATTTTCAGGTTTTGAAACTTTATGGAGTAGTTCTATCCTGCCATATAGGTCACTATGAATCAACTCAACTTAACTGAACAGCAGTGGATAATGGTGGTAGGCGTTTTGTTGATTGTGCTAGGAAGTCCTTAAATTCATACAGGTCTAACTTTAACTCATAAGTACTAGTCTACTTTTGTTGGCTTTAACTCCAATAACAATTTATTGTTCTAAAAACTCAAAATGTGCTTCTGGTCTGCCTCATGTTTCTGGTGGTGCTGAGGTTCTAGCTCAATCCTTGTTGGTGACATCTGCTTACCTGGGCTCCCTGCTATTGCTAAACAGCCTTTAGAAGAAAAGAGTAGAAATTGCTACCCATGGGGATTCTTATGCCAAATATGAATATTTCTTCCTTCTTCCAATTGTGTGTTAGTCTGGGTAGACTAGAGAAACAAATCCACATAAATTCATATGTATACAAGAGAGAGTTTTATATAAAGGGTAAGTATACATTAAGAAAGCATCCCAACCCAGTGTTGTCCAAGCCCATAAGTCCACATTAGCCCATGTGTTTGACACGGATCTACAAAGTCCTCCTCAATCTCACAAAACAGATGCAATGATTCCGACTGCAGTTGTGTGATTGTTGAATCAGTGAGCGTGTTAGCACTCAGTGCTGGCAGGGGTCTCCATGTGGTTGCTCCAGCAGCCAGGGCTGCATAACGGTAGGTCCATGTGGCTGCTCCTCAGGGATATTTCACAGGAAGTGAGCCTTGCCAGCTGAAGCAGGGAACTGGCTAAGGCAGCTTCACCCTGGTTTGACCATCAGAGAGCAAGAGAACCGAGAACTAGAAAGGCGAGGCTCACTGAGCCATTTATCTTTCTGCCCTTAAATTAATCCCACATGTGTTTATTGACCAGGTTGGCACAAGAAACCTTAACTATCTCAAATTGTAAGGGCTTGTGTGATTACATTACGGCACTTGAATTATCCACACCAAAGGTGCTATTTTAAAGTAATCAGTAAGCACAGTGGTTAAATGCTTGGCTGCTAACCATAAGGAAAACAGTTGAAACCTACCAGCCTTAGAAACCTTATGAAATTTAGGATATCATGTACAACTTCCATTTATTGTTTGCATAGCATCTTTCAGTGTTGTCAGATGCATCTCTAGCCAAAGATTTCAAACAGTCCCCAGGCAGTCTTCTGGAGCCCATGCCCAGTGCAGCTCCCGCTTCCCCCTTACTTTGTCCCACGATATTAGCTGCTTCCATTTACCTCAATTCAGAGCTGTACAAATAGCTACAATGGTACATATCTCTTCTCGTGAACATGCTGAGTTTTGCTTGTGTTCCTTCTTTCTGCACCATGGAAATGGAAGGACCCACCTGGTTTATTTTCCTGTCCTCAGTGATTATTATCTGGTGACGCTATTATCCAATCTCTGAAAATATGTGTATGTATATTTTAAGTATCTTGTCCTGATTTATACTTGTTTACAGAGTGAGTTCAGGAATTGTACCTATTGATCATGATTTTATCAAGCCTCCTACCATATTGAATCTGATCCATAAATAAAGACTACATGCCTTGCATGTCCTCCATTGTTCTCCTGGTCTTAAATTAGATGTCATTGCCTCTTAAAAGTTTCCTCTGATTGTCCTCACCCATTGACAATTGGTTAAAATGCTCTCCTGTGTGTGTTTTTTAAAGCCCACCATACCTATTCTATATCCAGTAGCATACCACTCTATTATATTTGTCTGTTACCATTTTTACTTTCCATAAAGAATATTATTTTTATATTAGTTTGAACCATATGAAATTGCTATTTGACCTTTTTTTCAACATTCAAAAATGGTGACTTCCCCTGTTCAAATTAATACTTTTTTCACCTTAATATACATACACAGAGAGGGTCTGGAGATCTCATTTAAAGAATATTTCTTTCCTAGAACGTTTGAATGTGACCCTAACACATTCTCTAATTATAAGCCTACTGTGAGGGTCAGCGAAACCCTAGTGATACTGTAGGTTACACATTCAGCTGTTATCCACAAGGTCAGTGGTTCAAATGCACCAGCATCTCTCAAGGAGAAACATAAGGCTGTCTGCTCTGATAAACCGTTAAAGTCTTGAAAACCCTAAATGGCAGTTCTAGTTGGTCCTATATTGTTGCTGTGTGTTTGAATTGGCTTGGTTCAGGTCTGTGTGTTTGTTGGTTGGTGAGGAGACAATGAGATAATGTTCACTTAGAAGAATGATTGGTCCTGGATCCAGTGTTCATTTTGATGGGTGCTTTCCTGGTGTCACGTAGGTGGTGAGTTTTCATATCAGGTTCTGATTTGCTTTGCTAGATGCTTAGCAAGCTCTCAAGACTGACCCCCACTCTAGGTGATGTCATGTCTTTGAGGCCGCCCTGCAGGACACTTCTCAACCTTTAGTCTAACCCTCTACTTTTCTCTAACTCTGAGACAAGCTCTCTACTTGTCACCTTACTCTGTGACAGACATTAGATCCCCTGGGCTTCAGGTTGATTGATAAAACCCTTAAACTTGACCCATCTGACCCTTCCTCAAATCCCTAGAATCAGCTTCTTGGCCAAACCATCTCTAAGCTAGGGTGAGGTTTTCATAACAAACACATCTACTAACCCTCTGCAAGTTCTCCAGAAGCATTTGACATTCTTGACCAGAGTTTCCAGAAGATCTCTGAACTTGAACATCCAAGAAATTATAGGTGCTGATGGCAAAAGTTATTATCCCAGGAACTGAGTGTTTCTATAACTACCCCTGACAGAGCTCTCAGGAAGCAGAAAGTAGAAAGAAAAATATTTCTCTTTTCAATCTTCCCTTTAACTATGGTGAAGAAAGCCTGGTTTGGGAGTCTTAAAATTCAGGTTTTTCTTACTCACTTGCAAGTAACTTAGCTCATTTTAGTCCCTCTTTAGACCCTGATTTTTCTATCTGTATAGGGTCCTTTTAGTTTCTAAAGTTCTTTGGCCTGTTTGGTATTATTCATTCCAGTGGATCCTATACATAAAAATAACTAAGAAACTGGAGAAATACTTTATTTCTCAACTTTATTTTTCTTGACCAACATCATTTGGTAGTTTATTAGCTGAAATTGTGGATTCTTTATAAGTGGAGGCTTAATTTATTACTTCAGAAAGAGTTTTGTGCACTCAGAACTGAGAACAAACACAGATTTTCACACCAGAGGGACTCACCTGTGCAGTCTCCCTCGATCATGAGATTGTATGGGTTACCTAACATCTTGAGGGTACCACTTTCCATTAATACCATAGAGGATAATGATTGTTGGCCACCTACCCACATCAGAGTGTTGTCACTACACAATACTTAAAAGGCACTCTAGAATCCCACTTCTCCTGGATTATCAAATGAGTAGAAAATGGCAGTAATCATGGGTATGTATGCCTCTGTGGGCTGCCTTGACTTGGGTACCATGTAACCAATGGGGGCTGCTGAACTGATAGGTAAATTGTACTCATGTGGGCTCAGGTTCTGTGAAGAACAATTACAGCCCAGAATACAAAGAAATTGTGGGAGGAAGTTGACAGCTGTAATGGAGAAGCATAATACAGTCAATAAGTCAATGACGTGAAGAGAAGAAAAGAGTGAAATTCACCACTGCAGAATGGTAATAAAAACCGCATATTTTATCTAGTCTGTGTTCTGTTTCTTTGTCCATAGGGCAGAATTCCATATAAACTAACCTAGGACTGATTTCTAATCTTGCCACTTACTAATGGTGCCATATAAGGAAAATCGTGTCCTATTTCTTGCTTTATGGAAACTAGGGTGGTAATACTTTGCAAAATGGTTGCAAAGAACAGGTAAAACAGATGGTGATACCACTCCAAATCAGAAAAAATATTATCTAAGTCTGCACTGTGTGCCTGTTATGGATTGAATTGGGGAACTGCAAAATGGTTGCAAAGAACAGGTAAAACAGATGGTGATACCACTCCAAATCAGCAAAAATATTATCTAAGTCTGCACTGTGTGCCTGTTATGGATTGAATTGGGGAACCTAAAATTATATGTTAAAGTTTGAACCTCAATGCATGTGGATACCAACTTGTTTGGAAGTACAGTCTTTGAAGAGGTTAATCAGTGAAGCTCACAGAAAATTACACTCAAGAAGAGTAGATCCTAACACTTAAATGATACGTTGGAAAAGTACTGGCATTAAGTATATGCTGATAGATGCCAAGAACCAGAAGATGATTTCCAGTGCCATGTGCTTTTTAACTTTTCTCGGCACCATTCAATCCTGACAAACCTGGGGAGTTGTTGCTTGGGACTTTTCATAGAAGAGGAAGTTGGCATTTGTATGTTCTGAAAACTCTATTTACCATTCTTCGTAATCATTCTCCCTAATCGCCCAACACTCCTGGCTACAACTGACTCAGAACATCCCATGTTCCTTTGTACATTCATTAAGTCAGACTTGGAGAAGAAATGCAAACATTTGGACAAGTAATTGACAAGTCCTTGCTGACACGAGCTAGTTTCTACACCTGAGTCACTTGGACAGAATGGACCTTAAGAGGAGGCTTGCCAGCCTTCAAACTCTTTGGTCAACTGAGGTATAAACAGGACTTGGCATGGTAGTGTTGTGAGGTTTCTTGGGTGGGAAATGCCTTGGTCCATGGCTTTGCATGAGAAAGTATTCATGCCACAGCCTGGTTTGTGGTCCAAGTGAGTTTTTATAAAGGATAGAAGTTTCAGGCATTACAGTAACTGAACACAGGGCCCCCTCATGGCACTGCACACCCATACGTGGCTGCCCAGCCGGGTGGAACCACAGCCTGGCTGAGCGGAAGGCAAAAGAACTGCGGGAAAAGAGGGCAGTGGTCTCCTGGTTCTGGTTTTGTAGGGCCTTCTGCTAGGACGCATGGTTGAGCGTACTGGTTGACCCCATTGACTGAATTAAGCCCACCTGGCCTTGATTGGACCAATCCAGTTGTACCGCCCACCTAGGTGTAAACCCTATGCACCCCCACCCTATCCCAGCCAGAGTTGGCACATGCCCTTTAGCCTTTATAGGCTTCCAACTTCCTGTAGGGGGGCCCTAACCATGGACAGGAACAACCCCTATCTTGCTACCTAACAGTGTCATCAGAGTTCTTCATCTAACTTCACAAGAAAGAACAATCACCATCAACACCAGCTAAAGTTTAATTGCTAGGAGGTGAAAAACAAGCATAGCTCCTCTCTCTCATCTTTTTACCAATGCTCATAGCAGCCATCCCTTTCTGGGAATTCTTGACTTCTTTGCTGGGTTCTTTCATTTGGTGCAATGGCCAGACAGAGCTCATGCATGCTTTTAAGAAAGAAATAGGCTACAAATTGGGATTGGGATCAGGAAGCATGTAAATAAAGTCTCCCTTCTTCAGTGCAGGACTGCTTTCGCAACTTCTGTCAGCCACGCACAGCTCCTTTTGGCTCCCTGAGGACAGACTCCTCTATCCCTCTTCAAAATAAATCACCTTTCTTAACCTTTGGCTTTGCTCAGGCTAGTCCTCTGCTCATTCAAATGTTAAATAGCTTTTCAACACCTCTGACCAGTGCCCACAGGCACTTCACTCCACCTGTAAATCTCTTGTCTGAAGGCACTCAGCAGTAACCTTAGTCCATGGGTCAGGAAGCTCACCATGCCACCTTGTTCCAATCTTGTGGCTGGCTCTCATCATTTCTCAGCCACAACTTCTCACTGTCTAGAACCATTTCTGGAGGTCTCTCATTTTTGCTACCTTGTTCGCTTGCTTCTGGGTCCAGAGAGTTCTCAGCACCAGGACTGCAAGGCCAAACAATGCCTTCTCTTCCTGTCTTTTCTTTTTTGCTTCACAGTAGTGTGCTGTCAATTCTGCTCTGAGGTTGTATCTATTTTTTAAAAGCTCACTGCCATTGACTCAAAGCCACCCACTGTGTGTTTCCAAGACTCTGTTTAGAGGGATAGAAAGCCCAGTATTTCTCCCTCAGAGCTCCTAGTGGTTTCTAAGTGTCAACCATGCAGATCACAGCCCAATGAGTAACCACTACACCACCAAGGCTCCATATCTCTTTTTAAGGGGATGATAAAACAAATCAATGCCCCCATTAGGGTGCCTTAAATGTTATTTACATAGTGCCACCCCTGCATAGATTGCAGCTTATGGCATTCTTAGCAAGCTGTCCAATCCCCTTAGTGGCTACAAACACCATATTTGCATAGTTCCACCCAAATATTTTGTGGAAATCACAAGACAATGTATTGCTGGAAGAGTCATATTAAGTAACTCACTGCACTTTGAAGGGATTCTCAGAACAATTCAGGGAACATTGACTTTTTCCCCTGGGCCTGATTCTAGCTTCATATCTGAACTTTCAGTACAGCTTTAGAATTCCTCACCACAAATTCAGGATTCAATTTCAACTTCCTTCTTTGGATTACGGGCCTCTACATTTCATTTGAGTCTAGCCTACAGTGCATTCAACACCACACATTCTCTTCATCACCAGGAATACATGAGATTCCCCAAGAATGAAGGAGCAATGAAACACTTGCACAGCCCTACATGGTGGTCCTTACTCCATACAGTGTTTCTGAAATGTTCACCAGCTCTGAGGCGCACTACAAGGTCTCTGTCTGTAACTGTGTATTCAAAGTAATTCTATGATGAAGAGATGCAAGCACTGAGCTACTTGCTCATGCACTCTAGCATAGATGTGCCCTAGCAATTCCATTAGTAAAATAGATCATTATTTTGTTATAAATTACTTACCTTTACTTTTCCCTGTAGGGCATTGGACTGCTATTTGTGAAATATGTATTGATAAATCATATTATCTATGAATTCCAGCTACTAAAATAGACATTACAAAGTACTACTTTGTTTTGTGTGAATTTTTTTTTAGAAAAAGAATATTATCTAATTGTGTTGAAAATGGCTAATTTAGGTGATAAATATTGACAGTCTAGATAATGGATTAAAAACTAGAAAGTTACTATTGGCATAGAATGAACAGAATATGGAAAGTGTTGGGATTTAAATAATTGCTCTGTTTCAATTCTTTCTTCTGTATGCGAAATAAACCCAGGGCCATCATCTCACTTGGCCTGCCTTGAAAACCTTCCATTTTGTTGGTTGTTGTCTCTATAACCTGTTCCCTGGGTCTCCAAATAGTATTGATTTTGGACAGAATATCAGCATATTGAAGTGAAGAGGCAAGAGTCCCAACTCCATTAGAAATACGCCATGCACCAGCCCACAGATCTGACCATGTACATCAAGTCGCTCATGTAGAAGGTATCATCAGTGACATGACCATATTGCTTCTCTTGTATATGCCAGGATGACTTCCATATGCCAGCAACAGCATTTCCTTAGTGAAGTGCTTTCTTTGCCCACTGAAGCCTGCTATGCCTATTTTTAAAGATGATTAAAAGCGTTGGGGCACTGGTGTGTTTTCCTACCCCACACATAGTCCTCAACCACCAACTTACTGGAGTAAGAATATAAGTACCCGTGCTCCCTCATCCCTTGTAAGGGATAACGCTAAGTCATCGTACTCTAAAAATCCTACACTGTTTCCTGGAGTTCTATCCAGCACAATCAAGTTCAGACCATCCACAGAAATAGATAATTTGATAATGCACCCTTTATTGACTGCCTTTCTTGTCTCATTTTCTTCTTTTCTTTTTAGAATTTCTTCTACCTCCAAAATAGGCTATTTTGCTATCATATCCTAGTCTCAAGTTTAATTTCTGGAATAACTCAAACCAAGCTAGCTTGCCATACATTCTGCTGCAGGTTTCTTGTTATAGATGAATGTTGTGGAAGAGCACAGACCAGGGGGACAGACATGGGTTCTAACTCCAAGGTCACCATCTAACATTAGAACATAACTTCTTTCAAGACTTTAGCATTATTACCTCTAAATGCAGAAAATGCTATATTAGCATGCCTGAAAATATGCTCATCCAAAGAATATCCAATTTTTGAAGTGTTGATAGATGCCATCATAAACTATGTTGTGAATGGAAAACAATAGGAATTCTAGAACACTTTGTTGTACTTGTACAGAACCTATACATGGATCAAGAGACAGACATTTAAACAGAACAACCTGTATGATGAGAAAATAATATGAGAAACTGGACTCTATGAGGAACAAAGAAACATCAGGTTTGCAGGAAGGCTTATTAACAACCCGTGGTATGCAAATAATACAACATTGTTTGCTGAAATTGAGGAGGACTTGAAATATTTACTGATGAAGATCAAGAACTGTAGTCTTCAGTATGGATTACAACTCAATGTAAAGAAAATAGAACTTCTCATAACTGGACCAATAGGTAACATTATGAATAACAGAAAAGAAATTAAAATTGTCAAGGATTTCACTTTGCTTGGATCCGCAAACTCATGGGAACAGCAGCTAAGAGATCAAATGATATATTACATTGGTGAAATCTGCTGCATAAGAAAGATCTCTTTAAAATGTTGAAGAACAAGGATGTCACTGAGGAATAAGGTGACCCTGACACAAGCCATGATACTTTTCAATAGCCTCATATGCATGTGAAAGTTGAAGACTGAATAAGGAAGACCAAAGAATTTATGCCTTTTAATTTGGGCGCTGATGAAGAATATTGAAAGTACCATGGACTGCCAAAAGGACAAACATTTGTAATAGACAATGTACAGTCAAAATACTCCTTAGAAGTAAGGATAACAAGAGCATCATCTCACATACTTTGGACATGTTTTCAGGAGATACAAGCCCTGGAAAGGGACATCATGCTTGGTAAAGTAGAAGGGAAACAAAAAATAGGAAGACCCTCAATGAAATGGATTGACATATTGGCTGAAAGAATGAACTAAACCATAGCAATTGTAAGGATGGTACAGGGCCAGTGTGTGGTTAATGCCCCGTCTTTTTAGTGGAGGCCCACTTGCTCTTGTCTACACCAGCCAGGGAAAAAGAACAGTCAAAAACGAAGGGAAACTTGTAGGAGTAAGCTTGGAATTTTCAGCAGCAACTATGCAGGGAAGAAAATAGAATAATATATATATAAAACTCTGAAAGAACAAACATAAAAAATCTCAAATCTAGCAAAACTATCACTCAGATATGAGGATGTAAGAGAACTTCCAGGAAAGGGAAATTTTAAATAATTTGTTTTAAAAAGACCAGCGTTACAAAAGTTACTAAGTAAGGTACTCTGGACAAATACCTAATAATAGCAGCCAACAAACCTGAGATCAACATACAAGAGGAATCCATGCAAAAAAAACCAACAACAACAACACAATACAATAGACCAGTTTCCAAAACAGCACAGAAATGAAAGAACAAAGAAAACAATACCAATACACATACAAAAACATATATCGGGACTTCCAGGAAGATAGCGACTGAATAACACATACCAGAGGGAATCCACAGAAATCAGCCCAGAAGAGTTACTTAAAGGGAAATTCAACACTACTGGATTGTAGCAGGAGCATCATAAAGACAAGTAGACACAGATCCACAAGGGGCTGGCGACTTTTGGCTTACCACAGTGGAGGCCACCTTGGGGCAGGGACGAAACCCACAGGCAGGGCTCAGCTATATTGTTACTTTTGCTTCCCTCTCTTCTCTTTATACCCCGACAGTCTCAGCGCTTTGTCTCTCCCCTGTTCTCTCACACACCACTGCTGACCTCACAACCACTCCCCTTAGCCTAGGGCATTTATGCCTGCACCCCATCCAGATAGGTGAGCTCTACCCTGTGCAGCTAGCCCGAGGCTGGGGAAAGCCTGGTCAATCTCCACCAGGAGATACTCCACCCACCTTCTTACCAGGGAATTCCTGCTTGTGTGGCTGGGGGAGCTCCTATTTTTCCTCTGTTGACTCACGTGACTGAGGGTACTTCATCCCGCCTAAGGCAGTTCGGCCAATACTCACCAATGTTCCAAGCTGCTGCAGGAACCTCTGCCCAACATCCACAGGGACCTACCTGGTCAGGGCAATTCCGTCCACCATTCATGGTGTTTTACACCAAAGCCAGCAATCCAGCAGCTTTCTGGGGCACTTCCCTTGACAGTGAAGTCACAGGAGAATAAAGTGGTAGGCTAATTCCATAGTGAAATTAGCTGTAGGCAGTTCGAAGAAGCATTCCTATGAGTCTCCCAGAGAGAGCCAGTGTTCTTCAACTCCCTGGAAAATGGCACCTGGCACCTCTAAAACAATGCAACGCAAAAAGCAATCAGCTCCAGCAACCTCCACAACAACAACAACAACAAAACAACAGGAAAAACAAAAGGCAATGGCAGAAGATGTCCTGAACCTAATGACATACATAGAAGAAGCAGGCATTGAACTGCAACAGAAAAAAGTTTTCAAAATGCAGCTTGGAGTCATACAGGATATGAGGGAAACAATACAGAAAAAGGATGAAATGACAGAGGATATAAAGTCCATACACCAAAGGGAAATACAAGAGCTTAGGGAGGAGATAATAAAAACCAGTAGCAGACTCATGGAACTCGAGAATCGACTGGAGGAAGAAGAGGACCACACCAATGACTTGGAGGACAGCCAAGCAGACTTTAACAAACATGAACAAAAATATAATAAGATCATCAGAGAAGCTGAAGAAAACCTAAGAGCTATTTCTGATGCTATGAAGAGGAACAACATCAGAATAATTGGATGACCTGAGGAAGACACAACATAGAAGTCATCTGCAACAATAGTGAGAGAATTCTTGGAGGAAAACTCCCCCAGCTTAATGACTGAAAACCAGGCAAGCATTCAGGAGGCTGAAAGAACACCAGCTAGACTGAATCCAAAGAAGAAGCAACCAGGGCACATAATAGTTAAACTATCCAACTTTGAGGAAAAGGAGAAAATCACGAGAGCAGCTAGGGAAAAACAAGCAATCACATATAAAGGCTCCCAAAAAAGAATATGCTCAGACCTATCAGCAGAAACTATGAAGAAGAGGAGAGAGTGGACTAACATAGTCCAAAAATTGAAGGAAAACAATGCAAACCCAAGAATACTCTACCCAGCCAAATTATTGATCAAGATAGATGGACAAGAGTCTTCCCAGACAAGGAAAAGCTCAAAGAATACGTTAGAAGAAATGCAGGCCTACAAAAGATCGTTGTCGACCCAGTATGGACAGAAGAACAACACTCACCAAGCATAAATAGAGACCACCATACAGACCAACCTCACCCAGAGGGCAACAAAGAGAAAACAGACCCCAAGATTGCATTGGCTTAAGGAGGGAAATAAGTCAAGAATGATGCACACACACACACACGCACAACACACTAATAAGAAAGGAAGGTAGGAAAATACCAAACACAAAAGGTATGAGAGTCTACAGATGGAGATAATAACCCTGAATATCAATGACCTGAACTCAGGCATTAAAAGACTGAGGCTAGCAGACTGGCTTAGAATGCATAACCCATCAATCTGCTTCCTACAGGAGACATATATCAAAGCTACAGACAAAAATAGGCTGAGAATCAAAGACTAGATAAAGGCATACCAAGCAAACAGCAATTTAAAAAAAGCAGATCCTAATCTCGGATAAAATTGACTTCAAAGTGCAAACCATGAAAAGAAATAAGGAGGGACACTATATAATGCTCAAGGGAACAGTAGACAAATAACCACTAAGCATGGTAAACATATATTCCCTGAATGAGAGACCCACTGAATACATCAACCAAACACTCCAAAAGATTGAAAAAGAAATCACAGCCTCAACAATTTTAGTGGGTGATTACAATGCACCACTCTCTGAGAAAGATAGATCAAAGGGAAAGAAACTCAACAAGGAGGCTAGAGATCTAAACACTACAATTAGACAATTTGACCTGATAGATATTTACAGAGCTTTTCATCCAAATACAAAAAAATCAACAATCTTTTCAAGCCCGCTTGGCACATATTCTAAGAGAGATCACATGCTGGGGCATAAGGTGAATCTACATAAATTTAAGCTCATTGATAACATACAGACCTCTCTCTTTGACTACTGTGCCATAAGACTGGAAATCAAGAAAAGACGAAGAAAACAAGAGCAAACAATTGGAAGATAAATAACTCTATTGCAAAAGGAGTGCATACTGGCACAGATCAGAGATGAAATTAGGAAATTTCTAGACACCAAACAGAATGAGAACACAATATACCAAAACGTGTGGGACACAGCAAGGGCAGTTATCAGAGGAAGTTTCATAGCAATACATGCCTGTTGTTGTTGTTTTTGTTTTCTTTTGTTGCTTGGTTTTTCTCTGTTTTGTTTTTGTGCATGTTATTATCTCCGCAGCTCTGTCTAAATAAGATAGGCTGGATGAACAATGTGGAGGAGAAAACAACGGGACCAACAGTTCTGGGGGGACATGGGAGGGAGGAGGTAGGGGGAAAGGAAGTAGTGTTAACAAACCCAGAGACAAGGAAACAACAAGTGATCCAAATCGGTGGTGAGGAGGGTGTAGGAGGCCTGGTAGGGTGT
>NW_022111307.1:4739858-4751761 GCF_000313985.2 Echinops telfairi | reverse complement strand
AATTCTACCTTACAAATCTGGCTAGACCAGAGGATGTTCACTGGTCCAGATAGGATCTGGAAACACAGGGAATCCAGGATGGATGATCCCTTCAGGACCAGTGGTGAGAGTGGCGATACTGGGTGGGTGGAAGGAGGGTGGAATAGAGCGGGGGAACCGATTACAAGGATCTACATATAACCTCCTACCTGGGGGATGGACAACAGAAAACCGGGTAAAGGGAGAAGTCAGACAGCGTAAGATATGACAAAATAATAATTTATAAATTATCAAGGGTTCATGATGGAGGGGGGAGTAGAGAGGGAGGGGGCAAAAATGAGGAGTTGATGCCAGGGACTTACACTGAGAGCAAATGTTCTGAGAATGATGAGGGTAACAAATGTAAAAATGTTCTTTATACAATTGGTATATTTATGAATTGTGACTAAGAGTTGTATGAGTCCCCAATAAAATGATTACCAAAAACAGAAAGAAAAAAAAGAGTTCATGATACTTTCAATATTTTTCTCCAGCACCACAATTCAAATGCATCAATTCTTCTTAGGTCTTCATTAAACAATGTCAAACTTTCAAATGTGGATGATGCAATGGAACATACCAAGGCTTGGGTCAGACACACCTTAGTCCTCAGAGTAGCATCCTTGCTCTTCAATACTCTAAAGAAGTCTTGTGCAGCAGATTTACCTAATGCAGATTTACCTAATGATCATCTCTTGACTGGTACTTCCAGGAGCATTGACTGTGGATCCAAGCAAGACAAATATTGCTTAGACAACTTCAGTTATTGCTTGACTTCAACCTTGTCTCCATTTATCATGGTCCAGTTGTGAGGATTCTGGTCTTCCTTACATTGAGTTGTAATCCATATGGAAAATTTAAATCCTTGATCTTCATCAGCAAGTGCTTCAAATCATCCTAACTTTCATCAAGCAAGGTTGTGTCATCTGCATTTGGCAGGTTGTTAATAAGCCTTCATCCAATCCTGATGCTATAGTCTTCTTCGTATAACCTAGTTTCTCTGATGATTTGATCAGTTTGCAGGTTGAACACGTATTGTGATAGGTACAATCCTGACACGCTTTTTTTTCTTTATTTTAAACCATGCAGTATTCCTTTGTTCTGTTAGCACAACTGCTTTTTGATCCATATACAAGTTCCTAATGAGTACAATGAAGAGTTCTGGAATTCCCATTCTTCTCAAGGTTATCCACAGTTTATTATGATCTATACAGGCAGATGCCATTACATAGTCAAGGGAACAAACACAAACATCTTTCTGGTATTCTCTGTTTGAGGCATGATCCATCTAACATCACCAACGATGTCCTTTGATTTCCATATCTTCTTTAGAATGTGGCCTAAACTTCTGGCAGTTCCCTGTCAATGTATTGCTGCAACTGTTGTTGGATGACCTTAAGCAAAATTTACTTCTGTGCAATATCAATGCTATCATTCTACAGGTTGAGCATTCTGTTGTATGACTGTGTTAGACAGGGTTGAGTCGAGAAACAGGTACAGCATAAGAAAGAACTTTATATCAAAGAGTAATTGTGTATTAAGTAAACATCCCAGCTCAGTGCTGATCAAGTCCATAAGTCTGCGATTAGCCCACGAGTCCAATACTAGTCCATAAATCCCTCTTCTGACTTAGCAGTCGCATGCAACGATGCAAAATTCAGGATGATCACAAGCCAGTGGGTGCAAAATCTTGTGGCTCCAATGGTGGTAGGAGCATGTCAGTGCTGGCATGGTTTTCCACATGGCTCTCCCAGCTCTCTTAGTGTAGTTCTTCAACAGGAAGGTGAAACAGAGAGAGAAGGGCTCCTTGCAGATCTCGGCAAGTCTCTGAGTGGCTTGTCAACAGGAAAACTATGGCAGAGAGAGAGAGAGAGGAAGTTTCCAGAATACTCATGAGAAGGCCACATCCACAAGGAAGCATCATCAGGCTGTGATCTGATTTACAGTCTAGACTCCACTCCTACACTTATCAAGTTGACATGAAATTATGTAACTACCTTAGTGACCTTGTTTGGAATGGGCACAAATATGGGTCTCCTCCAGTTAGTTGGCCAAGTAGCTATCTTACACATTTCCTGGCATAAGTGAGTGAGTGCTGCCTGTGCTTTATCAGCTTGTTGAAACATTTCAATGGGTATTCCATTAAGTCCGAGAGCCTTGCTTTTTGTTTAAATCATTTTATTGGGGGCTCATACAGCTCTTATCACAATACATATATGTATCCATTGTGTTAAGCACATTCGTACATTTGTTGCCATCATCATTTTCAAAACATTTTCTTTCTACTTGAGCCCTTGATATTAGCTCCTCATTTCCCCCCTCCCCCCCACCCTCACTCCCTCGTGAACCCTTGATCATTTATAAGTTATTATTTTCCCATGTCTTACACAAATGCATTCAGTACAGTCTGAACTTCTTCTTTCAGTACTGTTGGTTCTTGCTCATGTGCTACCTTCTGAAATAGTGGAATGTTGACTAGTTCTGACTCTGAATTCCTAACATCTTCTCTTGAAGCTTCTGGCATCATTCAATATTTTTCCTATAGAATCTTTCAAAATTGCAAATTGAAGCTTGAATTTCTTGAATTCCTTCAGTTTTGGATATGCTGATTGTGTTCTTCCCTTTTGGTTTTTAATTCTATGTCTTGCACATTTCGTTATAATATTTGGCTTTGTCATCTTGAGCTGCTATTCGAAATGTTCTATTCAGTTCCTTGACTTTATCTTTCTTCCATTTGTTTAGGTACTCTTTGATGAAGAGCAAGTTCAGAGCCTCTTCTGTCATCCATTTTGATCTTTTCTTTCTTTCCTGTCTTTTTAATGACTTTTTCTTTCTTTATAAATGATAGTCTAAATGTCCGCCCATAGCTCAAGTCTTCTGTTCTTAATGCTCAATACTTCAAATTTGCTATTGAGATGTTCTCAAATTTCAAGTGAGATATACTCAAGGTTGTATTTTGTTTTTTGTGGACTTGTTTTAATTTTCTTCTGATTTATCCTGAAATTGCCTATGAGCAATTGATAGTCTGTTACACAGTCCACCCCTGGTCTCCTTTTATCTGCTGATATTGAGTTTCTCCAGTGTATCTTCCCATAGATGTAGTCAATTTGATTTCTGTGTATTCTATCTGGAGAAGTCAATGAGTATAGTTGCCTTTTGTGTTGTCAATAAAAGGTATTTGCTATGAATAAGTCATTGTTCCTGCAAAATTCTGTAATTTCCAGCTTAATTTTTATCACAAAGTTCATATTTTCCAATTTCTGCTTCTTTGTTTCTAACTTATATATTCCAATCACCAATAACTCAATGCATCTTGATTGCATGTCTCATCAATTTCTGATTGAAGTCATTGGTAGAATTCTTCAATTTGTTTGGCTGGTGCATAAACTTGATTAATAGTTGTATTTATTGGATTTCCTTGAAGGTAGATTGATCGAATCCTATCAGAAACAGCATTATACTTCATGTTGGTTTTAGCATGATCCTTGCTGGCTGAATACAACACCATTCCTCTTGATTGTGTTATTTCTGGCATAGTAAATCACATGATTTTCTGATTTAAAATGGCTGATACCAGTCCATTTCAGTTCACTAATGCTTAGAATATTGAACTTAATGCAGTCCACTTCATTTTGACCAATTCCAGTTTTCCTAAATTCATACTTCACACATTCTAAGTTCCAATAATTAGATGCTTTTTTGTAGCGGTTTCTCTTTATCTTGAGTCATGTCCCATCAACAAATGAAGATCCTAAAGGCTCCACTCCTACAAGCTTTACCCAACTCACATCACCACGGTCGACTCCCCTTCAAGAAACCACAATACTACAAACTGACAGAGAAGTGGTAGAGAAACTAAGCTAGATCTACCTAAATGGAAGAGTAATGCATGCTCATGGCTAAATAGTTTGAAAATATCAATACTACCCAAAGCAATCTACAAATACAATGAAATATTGATCCAGGTCCCAATTTTATTCTTTAAGGAAATGGAAAAATGAATGACTAATTTTTGATGGAGAGGGAAAATACGAAAGAACTTTTTTAGCCAAAGAACACAGTAGAAGGCCTATTAATTCTTGACCTCAAAACTCATTACACTAATTACCAACTTCCTATGGAGAGGGAAGAAGTCTAGAATAGGCAAAGAACTCCTCAAGACGAACAGCAAAGTAGGTGGTCTTACACTACCTGACCTCAAAACCACAGCCACAGTCGTCAAAGCAGCCTGGTACTGACATAATGATAGATACATGGACCAATGGATCAGGTTGGAAACCCCAGAAATAAAAACATCCACATACAGACAACTAATTTTTGACAAAGGCCCACTAAGCATTAAATGGGAAGCTGATGCCCTCTTCAATAAATGGTGTTGGAAAAACTGAATATCCATCTTCAAAAGAATGAAATAAGATACATATCTCACCCCATGCACAAAAACAAACTCAAAGTGGATCAGAGCCCAAAATATAAAACCCAAAGTTACCATCATTTGGAAAACTGGGACAAATCGAAATGCCCTAGTGCAGGGAATACACTGGCTATCAGAGCTAATAAAGGAAGCACAATCCATGGAAGACAAAATACATGAGTGGGACCTATTAAAAAGAAAGCACTTGTGTATATGGAAAGATTCATTAAAGAATAAAAAGAGAGACCACAGATTGAGAAAAGATATTAGCAAGGGCATTACAGACAAAGGAAGAATGACTAAAATCTACAGTATTTTACAAGCCTGAAACAAGAAAGAAACCTAACAATCCTCTGAGAAGATGGACAAAGGACCTAAATAGATGATTCATGAAAGATGATACTCGATTGGATAATAAACACATGAGGAAATGCTCTTGTTCACTGGCCACTTGGGAAATGCAAGTCAAAACAGCCAGGAGATACCATCTAACACCCATAACTATAGCCCAATTAAAAAACAAAACAAACTGAGAACAACAAATGTTGGAGAGGGCACGGTGATATTGGAACTCTTATTTACTGCTGGTGGGCTTGTAAATATGTCCAGCCACTGTGGAATGTGATACGGTGATTCCTAAAACAGATGGCAATTGAAATATCATAAGACCCAGCAATAAAATTACTGAGCATATACCCTAAAGAAACAAGAAACAGACCATGAATGGACTTATGTCCCCCCATGTTAATTGCAGCATAGGTCACAATAGCAAGATGTTGTAAACCTAATTTCTCATCAGAAGAGTGGCTAAAAAACTGGTAACGTACACCCAATGGAATACTACACATCCCTAAGGAACAGCAATGAAGCTATGAAATACCTCAAGACATGGGGAGACCTGGAAGACATTATGCTGAATGAAGTTAATCCATTACAAAATGACAAGTCCTGTATGACGCCACCACTGTAGAAATAAGCAGAAGGATGTGCACAAGCTCAGGCTTGTAGGGCATCCAGTCTGCTGGACAGGGGAGGGTGGGGGGTGGAGGGCAGCCTGATAGCCTGAAGGTGACATTGAACCATACACCATCCATTGTAGGTAAGTATTTTGAAGCTCACTTTGCCAGACAGCGCCTCACGTTAGGTGGGATTAAATGATCAAGGGAGGGGAAGGGGATATTTTTCTACTGAGTGGCTGCCATGCAAAACTAGGATGAGTTCCCCACCGCCCCTTGACAGGTAGACAGCCCTATCAGAGGTATGAGGGATACTGATGGGAAAACAAGTCAAGAGCGGGGAAAGGGAGCAAATATGTCTGGGGGAGCACAAGTGCATGACTGTTGGTGGGAAAAGTGGGAGGACTGACCTCCAGTTGGGGGGAAGATTGATGAAAAATGCTTTGGGAGACCCTAGTCAGGTAATGCACCGGATGGTATGCACCTAATGGACCACGTTGACCTGGGTTTCCAAGTGCATCCTGGGGAGCAAGCTGGGTGTTGTGGAACATTGAATCATTGAATTCTGGAGCTTCAAGGTGCTTGGCGTGCTCCATAGGCTGCCTCAGAAAAATCCAATGCAGAAATTCCACTGGGTGAACTGGATGGACATACTTGTAACCTGAGGACTTAAGATGGAAAATAGATGGTGTCTGAGGAAGTGGATGGCAGCTTTACCAAGATTGTTGAACTGTTGGTAGAGAGACTAACATGGTCATGCTACATCAATGCTCTATACGCAGTATTGATATGTATTATTCAGACAAACCTGCTACTGTCATTCTCAGTGATTATTGTTTTAAGTTTTCCCTGACAATTAACCCTAATTATTTGTGTAAATAGGGCCAGCCAGGAAAGAGTGATTCTGTAAAAGTAAATAATTTAGGTACTGTCATTTGGAGTTAGCCTACATTGGCCCAATATCCTTCTCTCAATATGGCTTTAAAAATTAGTACCATGGCTATTCAAAGACAACATTAATAATAAATTGTTATGCCCCAAAGGGATGATCGATAAAACCCTCTACCATAAATTAACAAAGGGTTTTTAAAAGGGAGCCAAAAGCAAATTAAACAAACAAACAAACATAGATCCAGGAATGGGTTTGGAGCTCACACTAAATCCTAGCTCCAATTTAGAACAATTAGTTCTTACATCATGGCACTGCTTGATACTTGCCTTCAGGAAGGGAACACAGAAGATATGGGTGTTATAGAAAATGGTGGTGAAGAAATTAGATGGTGCCCGGCTGTCAGAAAAAATATCATCTGGTGTCTTAAAGGCTGGTCTCCAAACAAGTAGCCATGTAAGCGCGTTGTCAACTAAGTCCACATGGATGAAGCACACCATCACCAGCCACTGAAGGATTGTAAATCATATAAATTGAAGTAGAAAGAAGGAACAGTATCAGAGCCTAAATTAATTGTGACAATCTGGTTTGCAGAAAGCTATGGATGACAATGGAAGCCCAAGATACATTTATGGAAGCTACATAGGAAACAGCTTCTAGTGATTTCCCTCTATCCATAATAGAGGGGTGGGACAAAAGTGGTTATTAAACAGTGCATTGGAGAATGACTACAGAAGATCAAATGGTTAAAACCTTGTCAGTTGATCCTCCTCTGATGCATGTGAGGCCTGATCTGGTTTTCAACATTTTTTTGAATTTTTGTTTGTTCATATTAGGATTTATCTCAGATGTGTTATGCCATTGGGAGTCACCCTCCTGAATTTGTGTCGTATGTTTTTCTGTTTTTCAGTGTATGTAACCCAGTATTGATGAACCTATAGAGGCATCAAGTAGAATAAGACTTTCTGGGGGCATACAGTGGTGGGGGTAGAGGTAAGGTAGCTGATGTCAAGGAGTCCAGTTTGGAAACTGATTGTGGTAGCAATTTTACTATATTTTTTGATGTGATTTAACTATGGAATTATATTATATATATATATATAAATTCTAAATTAAAGATAAATAAATAAATAAAATTTACCAATTAACTCCCCGCTCCCCCCAAAAGGAAGAAAAGCCTCATTACACAGCCACAATATTTATAATAGTCTGATATTGGTATAGTGACAGATACCTAGACTAATGGAACAGAATAAGAAAGCCAGAAATAAACTCATCCACCAGAAATTAGTTCATCCACCTACAGGCAACTGATCTTCAACAAAAGTCCAGAGAATGTTAAATAGGAAAGACATAGTTTCTTCAACAAATGGAACTGGCACACTTGGATTCCCATCTGTAGAAGAATGAAATAGGATCCATGTCTCACCCCACATACAAAACCAAGCTCAAGATGCATCAAACATAAATATCACCATTGAGAAAACACCCACAAAATTAAAGACCATATATCAGGACATTGACACATTATCCAATCTAACGATGAAAACATACACAATCAATGAGAAAATAGATGACTGAGACTTGCTAAAAATAAGACACTTGTGTGCATCAAAAAACTTCATCAAAAGTGTAAAAAGAGAACCCATGGAGTGAGAAATAAATTGACAACTACATGATGGACAAGAGACTAATATGACTAGCCTTTTGAGAGATGCAAATCAAAACAACAATGAGACACCAACTTGCACTGATACTGACACCCAAGTTAAAAAAAAACAGACAATAGCAAATGCTGGAGAGGCTTGGAGGGACTAGAACCCTCATGCACTGCTGAGGCAGGGGGGCTGTAAATATGTGCAAATAATGGAAAACAATAGAACAACTGGGAATAGAAATTCCATACGATCCAGTGATTTCTCTGCTGGGTATCTCTCCTAAGGAAGGCATAACATGAACAGACATATGCATGCCTATGTTCAGTACAGAACTGTTCACAAAAGCACGAAGATAGAAACAATGTAAATACTCATCAGTAGAAGAAAGGATGAAGAAATTCTGGTACCTGGTGTAGAGGGTACACTTTGGCTTCGATCTACAAGGTCTGGAGTTCAAAACAAATGACAGCTCTGTGAAGAAAAAGTGGGCTTTCTAGCCTCATAAACAGTTACTGCCTTAGAAACCCACCGGCCATTGCTATGAGTCAGCATTGACTCAATGGCAATGAGGGACATACTCACAGTGGAATACTATACATCAGTGAAAACCACTAATGAAACTAGGAAGCACTTTATGAGATGGATAGACCTGGAGAACACCATGTGAATGAAATTATTCTGTCATGAAAGGACACATGTTCTATGAGACTACTGTTATAAGGGAAAATATGTTTTTGTTTTTAAAAAAGAAAAAGGCTTTAATGGCAAAGGGAACCGTCTTGGGAGACTATCAAGGAGCGAAAATAAAGCAACAGGTAGACCATAAATGAGCGTTAACTTAGAACAGAGTATTTCACAAGAGGGAGAAGAGAAAGTAAGAAGTGGGTGAAGGATAAAATACTGAGGGGGTGGGGGTTTAGTAGTTTAAATTGTTGAACACAGTCAATGATCTGAAATGTAACCCCCACCTAATTTACAATAAAAAGTTGAAAAAGAAGAAGAAGAAGTGAAAATAACTATAGATGTGTGAAGAATTGAAGAGCAAGGGACCTTGCCTTTAAAATGGGACAGTCTCTATCAAACTCTCAGGACTATACTGAAATGGAAGTGAAAGTGCCCACCTCAGTGTCTGATCGATAGCAGACTTACCACAAATAGCAATTTAACCTGCCTCCAAACCAGTTATCTCATGATTCACACAGAATAGGCCATCCATGGGCAAGGACTTTTAAACTGGCGTCCAATTTCACCCCCTGAAATTGTCATAAAAAGTGTATGACTTGTGCCTCTGTGACTTTTTTTGTGGTGAGTTACTAATATTTAATTAGACACTTAGATCCCGAAACTATTAGCTTTGTCAGAGCCGTTTGTTCTTGTCATCTGTTTTGAAATTTCACTGCAAACCATTACTTCTCAAATTGAATGAGCCAATTCACAAAACACTTATTAGTCATCTTATCCTCCTTTGAGGGACTTCAAAGTCTTTGCTCAGTGGTCAGTTGGAGATATTTATTGAAAATTTCTGAGATATGAACTCAAAATGCATAAGTAACATGAACATATGACTTTCACTGACAGAAGGATAAAGCCAATGGGTTTAAAGAAATCATGGATTTCATAGAAGAAAAAACCATATCAAAAGTAATCTGGCCAGTTCAAGGGGTATGTGTTGTGATAGAATGGGTGGAACTTACCCTCAGTGAATCAGAACATCCTAGATATTGTTGACATTTCTTTCTCTACCTTCCTCCGTGAGGCAACAGGTACCCCAATCAAATGCTTTGCCCACCACAGCTTATCCACTTGATAATTGCCCCCTAGTGTTCACTCTGTCTGTGGGATCTTAGTAGTTTATATAGTCTTTTCCTATTTGTAAAGGCTTAGCAAAAATGCTCCTGGCTGTTGTTTTCTGTGGTGAATTCCTAAGAGGTAATTAGGTTCTTAGTTCCCTAAAAGATTATCTCTGCATGCAGCGACCTCCTGGAGAATAGAACAAACCAACAAAAGGTGTTTCCAGCTCCAATTTTCTCCACCTTCCTCTGTCACAAAGTTTAATCTCTGGTTGTTATTGACAACTGTGACCACCTTTGGGAGTGTGGGCAAGAAACAGTGTGGAGGAAGTGTGGGGAGTTGGATAAGAAAGGAGACAAATGGGCAGAAATGGTTTTTTAAAAGAAGTCTGTTTTCCCAGTTACTTAATCTCATCTGGTTTTGTCAACATCAAGAGAGGCGTAATTTTTTTGTTTTTAAAAAACAAATTTTGCCTTGGAAGAAAATAAACGCATTATCATGGGTAAAAGGAAAAGACACTGTCAAAATAATTGCTATGGGAGATAGAATCTAGTTTCAGCCAACACGTTTCAATTTCTTACAGTCAGGGAATAAATCATCTTTTATAAGAACAAACTAACCAAATAATGCAGGCACAATGACTTCTGCTTCCTCTCTCTGTGTCAATGAGAAGTTGTAGCTCAATACGTCTTCATGCTTTTGTGAGTATATGGACCCCCTTTTTTAAAATTTCAAAGTCAAGGACCTCAAAATGTGAGTAGCTGCACTTACCTTTAAGAACTTGTTAAAAGAAGAAAATATAAGTGTGGACTGCTAACTAGAAGTCAGCAGTTCAAAACTACCCGCTGCTCCATGGGAGAAAGATGAGGCTTTCTATCCCTCCCAAGAGCTAGTCTCAGAAACCTAAAGGGGCAGTCAGTCCTCTTCTGTCCTATGGGGTTGCAATGTATCCAAATTGACTTGATAGCAGTCAGGATTTTTTTGTTTTGTTTGAATGTGTATTGCTACATAATTAAACAGTCTACCCCAAATTTAATGGTTTAAGACAAAAATATTGATTTGTTTGATTCAGAAACAAGCAATGTAGGCAGAGATTGGCAGGGACAACTCCTGTCTGTTCCACGCAGTGAAGCGAAGGTTGTTTGAGGACCAGAAGCCAGCCTCATTCAAGGCTCAGTCAGTCACTTCCATGTCTAGGGGATAAAACTGACTGGACCTCAAAACTGTCTTTGGAAAACCTACTCAAGCACTCTCTTGACTTCCTCATAGCATGCTGATTGGGTTCCAAGAGCAAGTTTCCCAAGATACCAGGTATCATCTTTTATAGCCTGGAATCAGAAATCACAAAGCTCATGTTTCCCCCAGTTACAGGACTACCCAGACTTAATGGAAGGAAATATTAGCCCATCTGTAGATTAAAAGCGTCGACAATGTATGTGAGAAGAACACATGGGACCAGAGATTTTGGTGTTAGATTCCCCCTCCCCCAATTTTATTGGCACATAATCACATCATACAATTTAATCATTCAATTGTGTCAAGAAGAATTGTATAAGCATTACCACAATCAATTTCTGAACATCTTCTCGCTCTCCCCCTCCCCAACACCCACCCATGTCTAAATCACCTTTAAGAAAATGTTTTGAAAATGATGATGGCAACAGATGTATAAATGTGCTTGACACAATGTATGTGTGTATTGTGAGAAAATGGATGTATGCAGGTATTGTGAAAAGAGCTATATGAGTCCCCAATAAAATTATTAAAAAAAATTAAATTAGCCTTATAATCACATTCAGTTCTAGAGCTCCCTCCCACTCTCGCCTTTGCTGTTCACTCCCCAAATCCCCGCACCCTCCCCATTCCTCCCTACCCACCCTACATCCCTTACAAACCCTTGTATCAATTATTATCTCTATGCATTCACTCCTTCTATGCTTCATAAACTGTTAAATCCAACAGAAACAATAAAGACATATTAGCATTTAAAAAAACCTAACCCTTTGTGTTAGTCTGGGTACATTAGAGAAACAAATCCACAGAAACTCATATGTATAAGAGAGAGTTTTATATAAAGGGTAAGTGCACATCAAGAAAGCATCCCAACCCCGTGCTGCCCAAGCCCACAAGTCCAACATTAGCTCATATGTCCAACACCAATCCACAAAGTCCTCCTC
>NW_022111307.1:4737506-4738650 GCF_000313985.2 Echinops telfairi | reverse complement strand
TGCTCTAGCCATTATTTTTCTAATTTCACATAGTGTCTGTGGTAGTTACATAATCAGTTGTCAATTTGAGAGGATTAAGAGTGTAGGGGTAGAGTTCAGCCTGTCAATCAGGTGGCAGCTTGGTGACCTCATTTGGAGGCACTAAGGAGATAAATAGCTCCCTTGAGGTGGGATACATGATCATGCGCTGAGAGACTCTACTGACAAGACACATGGAGTTATGCTGATGCCAGCGAGAGCCCTGGACCTGGAGGAGCCACGTGGAGACTCATGCCAATGCTGAGATGCTTCCACCATCACTGGATCCACAAGACTATCCACCCACGGGCCTGTGATCTTCTAGAATTCAGCATCATTTCATGTGTTTCATGAGTCTGAAGAGGACATTATAGATTGGTATTTGACATATGGGCTAATATTAGACTTATGGACTTGATCTGGCCTGGACTGGGATGTTTTCTTAATATACAATTTCTCTGGTACATAAAGCACTTTCCTATACACATATGGATCTTCATGAATTTGTTTCTCTAGTCTACCGGGACTAACACAAGAACAGTTTTATTTCAACCCCAAGCAGCCTGTAAATCCAATGCTTCTTACCACACACACACATGTTGATCCTTTTGTACATTTGCTTAAAGCGACTTTCATTGTTCCTACTATTAACATGTAAATTCCCTGCTTAGCTGCCACCTTCGGTAGCAAGTCTTTTTGACTTCCTTGATAGTTGAATGCTCTTTCCTCTTAATTTCTAAGACAGTCAGTACACACCTCCACTAAAGTGCCTCTCACTTCATTGAGCTCACTCGTGCAGCTGTCTTTTAGTTGGAAATTCCCCAGTAACCTTGTCCTCAGCAATTCACTGTCCTTTACAAAAGATGAGGGATTTGAAACCAGAGCAAATGTTCCTACCTCAGACACTGGGGTCGCTTCCCTGAGTTTGTACTTCGCACCTTGTCTGAGGTCAGTAACCCTTTGTGTGCACCTCCAACCTCATCAGCCTCAATGCATCATAATGGGTAGGTGGTTTGAGACCGTTAATTAAATGATATAGTTTAAGAATCTTTATCTCTAGATCTATCGTTTTTATTTTCATAGAATGCAAAGTTCCTAAGTGACACAAATGGCTAAGAACTTGACT
>NW_022111307.1:4728501-4737219 GCF_000313985.2 Echinops telfairi | reverse complement strand
AATACAAGACTACGGCACAAAATAGACACAGACAGAGACAGTACAAACTGCAGCCCGGATGGACTACAGTGCTTTATTCTTATCTACTACATACTGGCAGTGTTCTCAGATACGTTCACTATTCCCACGCTTGAATTTCTCATAGCCTTGACAAGAGTTCTGTATCTCAGCCTGCACTGCTCTTGTTTACTGCTCCCAGGGAACACTGTTTGCAGCTGTTCCCCAAATCCCTTACCGTTTGCAGTAAGGAAGCAGTTTGTGAGAACCAGCTAGGACAGACGTTTGCGCACTGTCCTAGACAGATACATGACATGAGACATGGTACTCCTTTCATGGCTCCTTCAAGCACCAACAGCCCTGGTGTAGGTCCCTAGCTGCCACAAATAGTTTGTACTCAACCACTAACCCCAAAGTTAGTTTTACCAAAAAAAGACCAACATGTTACAGAAGAAAGTCCTGGCGACCTGCTCCTATAAAGATTTCAAGCAAGAGGACCCCGTGAGGCGATCCTGTTCTGTAGCATATGCATTGCCACGAGTTGCAATGAATCATAGTCAGCCACCCATGTGGCACTTGGTGTGTTGGGTGGGAGGAGGGATTCAAAATACTTCAGGGATTTTTTTCTAATGGCATGATCTGTATTTGGAATGTCATTAAGAGAAATGAACATAGGGAGGAATTCACTTTCATCTTTTTTACTAGTCTTTACCAATATGCCTATTTATCATTTTATAGTTATGCTTAATTATCATTTTGTATATTTCAATTGACAAAGTACTTTCCCATCAATATTCTCATTTGTATTTTACCCCATTAAATAAATAGAATTTGGCTTCCTGTCCTCGCATGCCTCTGGTTGGGTACTGTTGAATCCATTTCCACTCATAGTGATCACAGGTGACAGAGTAGAACTGCCCAGTATACTGACCTTCACGGGTGGAGCCACTGGGTGGGTTTGAACCACTAAACTTTCAATGAGTAGCCAACTGCCTAACTGTTGCATTACCAGGGCTCATTTGCAGATGCAGAAACTAGGCTCAGAAATGTGTGTTCATTTATCAGAAGTCATTTAAACCTGGGCCCTATCATTTCCATCATATTGACTGCCACACCTCATTTGGGTGGATATCTGACATGTCTTTCCCTGAGAAGACTCCATATTTTTCCACCCAGGGCGAATAGCTCTGGCACAAGAGTTGCTTTACCAAATTATAATAATAATAAAAGTCCAACTTCTAGCTTCCTGTCTTTCTAACTGGAGGTAGAGATCTGCATGTGGCTGAATGACCCCCTGAAGCCCTTCCAGTTAAGGAATGACTGTCAGGTGATGGCTTTTTAGCCATAGCCTCTTTGGATACTTCCTTCTAATCCTCATGCACCTCCAGTGTGGGCCGTCCTCTTGCCAGATCACTCTGGGCTTAGTCCTTTCCTGACTCCTACAGCTTTTCCCTCCTCACGCTGGCCCATTTAAGGACCAGCTTTTAGCATGGAGTCCAAGTGTTGCTTTCAGAGTAACAATAGAGGTAGAAAAATCAGATCCTAGTCAAATTCCACATGGGTTTTCTGGGGGAAATGTATCAAAGCCAGTTGGAAAGAGGACATTCTCCTCTGTCTTGTCTTATCCCCATTCCTGGTGGCAAAAGTGGTGTTCTTTGGAATTCTTTACAAATTACAATGAAGCTGAGTGAATGAAACTTACAGATTTCACCCACTCAGAATTCTGGAAGAACATCTTCACTTCACAGACAATATTCCCAGGCTTTATGAGAGAAAATGACAACCCAAGGTCACACATGAGCCAGAGTAGCATTAGGGTAAAGATTCTTTTTCCAGTTGCTTCTTTAGCCTTTCCCCATTTCCCAGGAAAGTTTCAAGTGGAGAGACAATCATTTTGGTTGGAGGATTATCTCCCAACTGAGGTTCAGATTGCTGAGAGAGAGGATGGACCTGCTCTCTATATACTCAAGTACCCAATTTGCCATTGCGTTGATTCTGATTCAACGCTACTGTGTTAGTCTGGGTAGACTAGAGAAACAAATTCATAGGTACTCATATGCGTATATGAAAGAGCTTCAGATAAGGAGTAATTGTACATTAAGAAAATATCCCAGCTCAGTCCAGATCAAGTCCATAAGTCCAGTATTAGCCCATATGTCCAATACCAATCTATAAAGTCCTCTTCAGACTCACGAAACACATGCAATGATGCTGAATGCAGGAAGAGCACAGGCCAGTGGGTGGGAAGTCTTGTGGATCCAGTGGCATTGCAAACATTTCCGCACTGGCATGGGGTTCCTCCAGCTCAGGGCACTAGTGTAGTTTTCCATGTGTCTTGTCAGCTGCAATGTCTCCCAGGGTGTGAGCACGTGTCCCACCTCCAGAGAGCTATTTATCTCCTTAGTGTCTCCAAATGATGTCATCCAGCTGTGACCTGGTTGACAGGCCAAATTTCACCCCTTCACTCTCAAGTCTCACACTGACACCAGATTGTGTAACTACCACGCTACTCTATAGGACAGAGTAGAACTGCCCCTACAACAAAACCAAACTCACTGCCAATTCTAACTCATAGTGACCCTCTCTAACAGGGTAGAACTACCCCTGTGGGTTTCTTTCTCCTGAAGAGGCTGGTGGTTTCACTTATGTCTGGTGGCATTGACAGTGCGTTTGAATGCTGACTTTTTTGATTAGCTTCCAAGCACTTAACCACCGGGCCACCAAAGCACCTTGTATAAAGATTTTCTTTTTTAATCAAGAGAAGATTGCATATTTATGTACTCTTGAGGTGTCATTCCTTTGAGGAGATTTGAACATGTGATCCTTATCAGCTATTTATCCATTTACTTATAGATATATGTTTTGCTGAACTCTTCTTCTTTGCTTTTTAAGTCAGGTACTTATGTTTGCGGCAAATCCCAGTGAGTTACTTGGTTCAATATCGACTCGCTTTTCTCTGAGCTTTAGGGCCCTTCGGGGCCCTTCCCACCCCATTGAAGGCAATGATAAAGCACCGAGGAATGGCCAAATTCAGTTTGGGGAACCTCACTGTATTCCTTGGGAAAACGAGAAAAAGAAAAGGAGCAAAACCTTCGATAAGCATGGCATGGAGTTTTCTCCCCCTTTGAACGTGGGTGACAGGTACTGGAAAGGAAGCACTCACAAGGCCTGCAGCTTGTCTTGTATGGACATTCCAAGAGAAGCGGTTTGCTTGTGGAAGGAAGCAGCCCTTGGGCATTTCACAAATTCTCCCTTAAAGGAATAGAGAAAGAGCTTGTGTTAGCAACCGATCTGCTGCAGACACTAAGGGGGCAACAGGGACTTCGAATGTTGCCGATTACAGCTGTTATTATTATTACTGTTGCCATTATTATGATTATGCTGCATATTCACTTGATGCTAACAACAGAGCCAGAGCTGAAGAAGAGAGTGAAAAAAGATGTAATCTGGGCTCAGAGGGCTCATTTTTGAGCCGGATGTTTTCCCCAGCAATCCATTCTTATAGTCCTCTGGTGATTGTGGCGGGTATGTGTCTGTGTGCTCTGACCAGCCTGGCTTGGTTCATTTTAGCTAGCTACGCACACAGAGGAATGCTCTTCCTCATGCTTTATTTTGATTTTGATCATGTAAGAATTTCTGGCCAATGTTAATGGCTAATGGTTGGACTAACGGCTCTGTAGCTCCACGGAAGAAAGTCCTGGAGAACTACTTCCCATATACCCATCATTGCAACCCCAATGAAGGCTGGCTCTTCTCTGGCAAATACAGGCTTCTGATGGGTGGGAATTGACAGAAACTGGAAGTGTTTTATTTCAGCTAGATGAGGGTTGAGCATGTGAACTGGTTGTGCTTAGTCAAAGATAGCATTGGGAAGTAACTGAAAAGTGCCTTGTGAGCCATTTTGGGGTAGGGAAGACTTTGGAATAAAAAAGGAGCCCTGGTGGCTATGCACACTAGGTGCTTGGCTGCTAACTGAAACGGTGACAGTTCATACCCACCTGCTACTCCTTGGAAGAAAGACGAGGCTGTCTGCTTCCGTGAAGCTTAACTGTCTCAGAAACCTCATATAATATCAATATGAGTTGGCATCAAATCAGTGGCAGTGGATTTGGATGAAAAAGCTGGTATCTAGTAGTACAATGACCATGCAGCCGTGGGGCGTTGGGTGGGGGGTGGGGGTGAATGAGAGCGGAATGGATTGGTTTATTTGGGTGAAAGTATACCGGATAGACTGTTTTTCAATTAAACAGTTGATGCACATTTTGTTTGGTGGCACTGACTACAATCCCCACTGTGTGATAGCCCTCTGTCTATTTGTTCCTTGTATTTACTATCCCTTCTCTCCTTTTTTTCACATCCTACCCGCGTGCTGGCGTGACACCTGGGCAAAGGCTGCCTTTCTGATCTCACACAGTTGATTGCTTGGAGAAATGTGTATCTCCCTGGTGTTATCATTTCCCATGTAGGCCAATTGCATTACTGAAGTGGAGCCCCCACGTTGAGTTCAGTTCTAGGCTTGAAGAGTATCTAAGGGTCATAGTCGGAGGGCTTCCACCAGTTTCTAACTGACCAATAATCCTGACCATTTTTATCATTTTGAATTTTGTTCCACATTTTTCTCCCATTGTGACCCCCCTCAGGGTTGTGAACAGTAGTAGCTGGGCGCCATCCAGTTCTTCTGGTCTCAGGATCATGGAGGCTGGAGTTCACGTGGTCCATTGGGACTTTGGACTAATTGCTTCTTTGCTTCTCTGACTTTGTTAGCACTTCTTTGCTCTGGATTGGGAGAGGCCAAGAGTTGCACCTTAGAGGAATTACAATTCTTAAGATAACATGATGATGTATTCACACTTAAGCAAATACTGCTATAATTTCAAATGGGATTTGCAGAGCCTAATAAAATGCCTGGTGCTGGAAGCAACCTCAGATTCCATTATGATAGTGATCAAGTTCCACGCTTTGTCATTCACTCCTGCCTACGCTTAACCATAGTGGAAAACTCAGCACTTCTTACAGCCATCTGTTCCATTGTGAAAGAGCTCTGATAGGAAGTTCTTATTTTATTAGTACTTCTATGTCTGATGAGTCACTTTCCATTTCAGAGAATAGTGTCCTCTAATCTCAAAAAGAAAATAGTTCTTCTTCTTCTTATCTTTGTTCATAGCTCTGCTCTCTGACGTCGTCACAGAGGAGTTCTCTTGTTGCTTTTGCCTTTTCTGTGGTCGCCCTCTGTGTCCCCTGGGCAGCATTGAGAATTCTGAGTCACGTTCCACTAACTGAGCCAATGCTGAAGAAGCCTTCCTCAAGGCCTGAAGCAACATGGATTCATTATTGCTTATGATTATGAGGGTTAGTCAGAGGGCTGCTCTGCTGGTCTTGCTGGGCTCCCTCATGGAGCTGTGCTTCGCAAGAAAGTTTGTCTGGGCTCAAAGGTGCATGATGGCCTCACTCTTGTGCCTAGCAGTTGGTGCTGCAACTTTCCTGGGACTCTCAGGTTCCCCTCCATGCTGTCTCTCACTCTCCGTTAGGCAACACGAGCATCCTTACATGCACTCTTCCATCAGGGCCAAAATGGAGCCTGCATAGCCTCTTAAGTCCTAACCTTGGATTTACCTCCTCACTTCTATCACAAAGCCAGCCAGGACTCAGAATGGGGAAATAGACTCAACTTCTAACTGGGCTGTGGCATGGCTTTCAATCTACCACTATGCTGTCTGCTAAACAACAACAACAAATAATATCTTAGTATTTGAGACTGTACATCTTTACAAGAGTAGACAGTCTCATCTTTCTCCTGTGGAGGGGCTGGTGGGTTTGAACTGCTGACCCTGTGGTTAGCAGTCCAGCGCATAACTGATTATGCCACCAGGGCTAGCACAGGAGAGGAGCCCTGCCCTCTCGTCACTTGCTGCTCTGGTCCTTCATTTTCTCAAGTCCACTGTCTGTGGGTGTGTGGTTACATGCTGCTCCAGGCAACAGTAAAAATAGTGACCATAAGAACACTTTCTTTACCCACACAGAAGGGTCATGGAGAGGAGACGAGCCAGTCAGGGTACACTTTAGCAACAATGAAACATACAACTTTCCTCTAGTTCCTAAGTGCTTCCTCCCCGCCCCACTATCATGATCCCAATTCTACCTTACAAATCCGGCTAGACCAGAGTGTGTACACTGGTATAGATAGGAACCATAAACACAGGGAATCCAGGACAGATGATCCCTTTAGGACCAGTGGTGAAAGTGGAGATACCAAGAGGGTGGAGGGAAGGTGGAGTAGTAAGGGGGAGCTGAATATAAGGATCTACATATAACCTCCTCCCTGGAGGACAGACAAGAGAAAAGTGAGTGAAGGGAGAAATCGGACAGTGTAAGACATGACAAAATAATAATTTATAAACTATCAAGGGTACATGAGGGAGAGGGGAGCTGGGAGGGAGGGTAAAAATGAGGAGCTGATACCAAGGGCTCAAGTAGAAAGCAAATGTTTTGAGAATGATGAGAGCAACAAATGTACAGAAGTGCTTGACATACAATGGATGTATGTATGGATTGTGACGAGTTTTCTGAGCCCCCAATAAAATGATTTTTCTTAAAAAGAACACTTTCTTTAAGTTGTAGGCCTCTTAATGAAAACTGAGCCCCAAACACTTACTACCCAGTAGATTAAGTGAAATGCAGGTTTAGGAATCTGACTGTCTTAGCTTAATGTTCAATAATACCACATAATAGCTTATGACCTTGGAGAGGTTATCTAATTTTTCTGTGCCTCAGTTTCCCCATTTATAAAATGGACATGATGCATCCACTCAATAAAATTTTGGAAAAATACAATAAACTGTTAATTTTCTTAGTGTAGTTCTTGATATAGTGTGCACCCAATGCATGTTAAGTTTTCATTTAAAAAAAAAGGACTAAATTAGCCACCAAGGCTAAGCATCAGGTTTGTGTGTGTATTTCTGGGCAAAGGGCGTAGGGGATGCCTTGTGTAGTCTAAATCTACACTGAGTGAGCATTTTGCAAAGAAAAATGGAGTCATTGAAGACCCCGTGACTGAGTGAGAAGATTTTGTTTCTTTCCTGCTCAGACTTGGTCTCTGCTGGAATCATAAAAGATTGATATTAACTTTTAATTACTGTTCCCATTATTATCTTGTCAGCCAAGAAAGTGCCTCAGACCATGACTGCAGTGGTCCTCCTTTGCATCTGCATACACCCATGTCTGTGGTGATAGATCCTGACTCCTCCTCACAACCTCCATCCGCCAGGGTGAAACTCCCTTGAAGACACAGGAGCAAGGTCTGGCTCATCTGTTTTGAGAAATTTCTGTATATTTCAAAATAATTAATATGCCATCCACAAGTCTTCTATTCTCTCAGTGAATGATTTCGGCTAACTTGATAAAACAGATGTCACTTCACTGATGTAAAAAAGATAAGAAACTGTTATATTCAACTCTAACTTTAATCTAATGTTTGAGTAGTATGTTTAGCAGAGATCAAAATGGTTGGACACGGCATATGGATAGGAAATTAGCTATAGAAAATAGACTATTAAATCATTTATTGTTTCTATTTCTTTTCTCTTTTTTCATTTTTACCATCAGTAGAATTAATTTTTTTCTTTTTTTAAAAAATCATTTTATTAGGGCCTCATACAACTCTTATCACAATCCATATATACATCAATTGTGTAAAGCACATTTGTACATTTATTACCCTCATCATTCTCAAAACATTTGCTCTCCACTTAAACCTCTATTTCTTTTCTTTTGTGTTTCAGATATGCTTCAAAATTATAAAGGAAAAAAATTACACAAATGGCAATGAGTACAAGGAAGAATAAAATGTCCTACCCACTTTATAGAAAGCTATGGAGGAGAGTGGGAATCCAAAATCCATCTGCAGAGTGTCTGCTCAGGTTGGGCCTCTGGCAGATCTCCGCTAGTCAAGGTGAGGGACTCAAACAGCTTCACTCTCAGACAGAGACTACTGTAGACTTGATTATGGTGACTTGAACCATGGTTTAATATGATACTTGGTCAGGTGACTTCTCTCTTGACCCAACCTGAATTTGCTCTAAGCTCAAATATTCCTCAATTTTTCCAAGGAAGAAATTTCTTCTCTGGCTTTAAAAAATTATTGGTGTGTATTTTATTTCATACTCGTTTATTTAACTTTTTATTATTGTTGTTCTTTCTGTTTCATTTTGTTTCTCTTAGGTCTCTCAGTTTAGGAAGCACAGAAGGAGTGGATGCAAAGAGACAATAACTGATACAATGGTTTATCAGGAAAGGGGTGATGAGAAAGGAGAGGAGAATTGGGAAGCCATCAATGGATGTGGGAGGGGGAGGGAGCATTAGAGCTGATTGTGAGGAGGTCTATACACCTATTTTCAGAAGCTACTTAACTGTGGAAGCGTATGATGTGTGCATAGTATATCAAGACAGCTGCAGCAAAGAAAAGAAAAAGCAAGGAAACTTGACCTATGGTTACCGTGGGTGAAGGAGGAAGAGTTTGCCTAGGGGGCATTGAGTTCATTTTAGTGGTGGTGCAACAGTTTGGAGGGATAACAATAATGGGGGCACAATATAAAGAGTATGATCAATGGCGCTGAGTCATACACGCAGAAGTCGTTGAATTGGTGAATGTTTTATTATGCGTATTTTTGCCAAAATGGGAAAAAAATCACATGAATAACAATGAGTACAGAGGAAAAAGAAAAT
>NW_022111307.1:4727412-4728264 GCF_000313985.2 Echinops telfairi | reverse complement strand
CTGACTGAATAAGTCTCATAAATCTATTTATTCAGTGTCTAATCAAATCTAATAATATTTATTAGATATGTCCAGTCGCTATGTATCTGGCACCTTGAAAACTCTTGGCAAACACATGTTGAGTGGATTGTTGGCATCATTTAAGTCCTATAGCTCCATTAATAGAAAGTATGCTCGGTTTTTACAGGAGGACATCAGCATTTGGAGAAGTTGTGATGGGGCCAAATTCTTGTAGGTTCTTTGACGCCAAGCCCAGCACTTTTCTTAGACTGGCCATCATTCATTTGAGTGTGTACCTTGTCCGAGGCACTAAAGGACATGGGGTAGAGACAGGAGAAGAGTCTTCTGTTTGGTATCCTACCCACTATTTTATTCCTTCTTCTGCAGGAAGAAGAAGGTCGTCTAGATCAACCCTAGGCACATGCCCTCAGGAAGACTAGCTGGAAGTACCACCCAAAAATGGGGGAAGGGGGACATACTTCCAGACTTAGCCTCATCCTAAAGATAAGAAAGTTGAAATTGGTTTCCTTTTGCCATGATCTTGGCAATTTGACTCACACCAGGAGGAAAGTTAGGACTAGTTGCTACCTTTTGAGAAGTTCACCATCATGAGCTCACTATAAAGGCACATTCACAATCATCTAATTCGTACATCTGTAGCTTATATTTCTACCCACTCTATGCAGTGATATCAGTTTCTTCTCAAAGTCTCATATTATTTCTGAGACAATTTAGCATATTCCTGTGTAGCCTCTCTTACTTCAGTTTTCTCAACTGCACAATGAGACTAACACTTCTTATTTTAGGGTGACCTTGTGGTTAAGCATTGGGCTGAGATCCACAAGGTCAATG
>NW_022111307.1:4724571-4726290 GCF_000313985.2 Echinops telfairi | reverse complement strand
GTGTGTGTGTGTGTGTGTGTGTGTGTGTGTGTTGTTAGCTGCTGTTGAGTTGGACCCTGACTTGTGGCCACGTCATGCACAACAGGACAAAATCCTGCTAGGCCCTGAGCAGTCTCCATGTACCAGGTGTCACGTTGTGCTGTGGAGACTCTGAAATAGCTCTTCAAGCTTGTTGTCCTCCTCGCCTTGGTCTGGAAGTTTCATTGAGAACTGTTCATCCTCACAGCTGGCCACAATCCTCCACTGTCAGATGAGTGGTGGGCTGCACGTGAGATGCATTCGCTGGGAATTGAATCCAGGTCACCCATGGGAGGAACACAGTCTACCACGAAATTACCAACATCATAGAGAAAAAGCCTTCAAAAAAACTTGTGGGAAAATGCCATTCTCTTTTAATTCCGTTTTTCCATCAACATTTTGAAGCCCCCTGTATACATGCATGTGTGCGTATAGTAACCACTCTTCTTTTAGAGCAAGAAATGGTTTTGAAACTTTAGCTTTCACTAAAACTCCCTAGAAAAACTGGGTCCTAACCCAGACCTGTGCTTTACCAGTTTTCCAAGTGAGTCTGACACAGGTGATTCTTACACCACTCTAGGAGAAACCTTAGTCTAAGGGTACAACATTACCTACAGGACCTGCTTTATCTTTTATAGAGTGTAAAAATTGAAAGAGAGCGCCGCCAAACTCCAAAACCTCCAGCTCACCGCCATCGAGTCAGTTTTGACTCACAGGGACCCTGTAGGTCGGAGGACAACTTCCCCCTGTGGGTTTCTGACCCTGTAATCTTTTATGGCAGCATAAAGCCTCATCTTTCTCCTGAGGAGCAGCAGGGGTGGAGGGGTGGGGTTCGAACTGCTGACCCCAAGGCTAGCAGCCCCACTCGTAGCCCACTGTGCTACCAGGACTCCTCTGAAGGGACTCCAGGACTTTCTAAAACAACGTTTCACTCTACTAAAGGAACAGCCACAGATCATGGATGAAAGCAGTCTCTGCAGCTAACTGCCAGTTAAAATCTTAGTTTCTTAAAAGGTGTATGTTTGGGGCGCAGTTTACTTAACTGCTCCATGCTGCTGGGTTTTTCATCTACTTAATGGGGATCATACCTACATCACAAGCAATCTTTTGAAATTTAAGTGGATTCATATAGGTATAATTAATGAAGAAAGTACCTAACACATCAAATTATTTAATAAATATAGTTTGTATCAGTCAGAACTCAGAGAAGCAGACCCTTTAAGTAACATCCAATACGGGATGTATTTGAAGAATTAGAACATACGCATCTGTGAGTGCTGGCTCAGTGGACTATTTAAGTCTATACTCTCTGAATTCGAAGTAGGCAGGCCTGACAACGGAAAAGGGGAAATGGACATAATGAGGGATACACGCTGGTTTAAGCCTATCATGACACAATTGTTAGCAGGAACTGCATCCGTGTCTCACTCCTTCATCATGCTGTGGCTTGCAAGATGAGCTGCCACCACAGAGTAGCACTACAACTTGGCCCCAGACTGAGAGAAATGGAAAGAAGAGATCTGATGGGAGCTGGAGGAGCTACAGGCCCACTAGTGCACCACCTCAACCAACCAAGTGAACCAGGCGCCAGCGACAATGTGCGTGAGCCACTACAGTGCCTGCCCACAGCAGTCTTCAGAAAACAATAAATTCCTCTCTCAAAGCAGCTTCTCAATATTTGTTGCACTGGAAATACAAAGC
>NW_022111307.1:4693849-4722890 GCF_000313985.2 Echinops telfairi | reverse complement strand
AAAAAAAATAGGTTATCTCAGCTAGTTAAAAAATTAATATTTGTTGGATAATTAAAGGAAGAAATGAATGTTGTAGAAATGCAGGCTGGAGTGACACAGTGGTAGGAACAATGAGCTCAAACCTAAGAACAATTGTGAGGATGGTGCAGGACCAGATAGTGTTTGGTTCTGTTTAACATTGGGTGGCTAGGAGTTGGGACTGTCTAGACAGCACCTAGTAACAACAGAATGCAGGCCAAGTGAAAAATAAGTTCTACCTGGAAGCATGAATGAGGCTGGAGAGGAAGTGCACTTAAATTAGGGGTTAGAGACTCCTGAGAAGCAGGTGGAGGAGGGGATTGTAGCAAGGAAGGTCAATGTGAATAAAAGCACAGAAAATGCAGAAGGGCTACCTGTGCTTGGGAAGTGTGGGAGCCAATGTTCAGAGTACAATGGAGGAATAATAAGAGATGAGAAATGAACTCACAAACTCTTAGAATACCACTGCTGGAAGAGTTCTTAGAAATAATCTACCCAATTTCCTCATTTCCAAGATGAGAAACATGGAGCCCAGTAGAGTGACCACCCACCCTGGTTTGTCTGTACCTGAAGGCTTACCTAAGACACAGGGCATTCTTAGTGTGAAAACTAGAGACATCTCTGGCCAGCCAGGACAATAGGTCATTGTTACGCAATCCATGTTGCATGAATGTAAAACTGTCATGCATTGGGTCTCTATGAATCGGAATCGACTGGATGACACCTAATGACAACAATCACAAAGCTCAGAGAAGTCCAACTCAAAGGAAACCATTAGGTAAGTAAGGAAATCTAGCTATGGAATCAAGTTCGATATTCTCTTGATTTTTAGGACAGATTGACCTTGCAATTTTTTTAATCGTTTTATTAAGGGCTCATACAACTCTTATCACAATCCATACATACATCAATTGTGTAAAGCACATTTGTACATTCACTGACCTCATCATTCTCAGAACATTTGCTCTCCACCTATGCTCCTGGCATCAGCTCCTCATTTTTTCCCTTCCCTCCCTGCTTCCCCCTCCCTCATGAACCCTTGATAATTTATAAATTATTATTTTGTCATATCTTGCCCTGTCCGACATCTCCCTTCACCCACTTTTCTGTTGTCCATCCCCCAGGGAGGAGGTCACCTGTAGATCCCTGTAATCGGTTCCCCCTTTCCAGCTCACCCTCCCAGTATTGCCACTCACACCACTGGTCCTGAAGGGATCATCCACCCTGGATTCCCTGTGATTCCAGTTCCTATATGTACCAGTGTACATCCTCTGGTCTAGCCAGATTTGTATGGTAACATTGGGATCATGATAGTGGGGGAGGAGGAAGCATTTAGGAACTAGAGGAAAGTTGTATGTTTCATCATTGCTACATCGCACCCTGAGTGGCTCGTCTCCTCCCTGAGACCCTCCCATAAGGGGATGTCCAGTGGCCTACTAATGGGCTTTGGGTCTCCACTCCACACTCCACCTCCCCGCCATTCACAATGATATGAATTTTTGTTCTGATGATGCCTGATACCTGATCCCTTCGACACCTTGTGATCACAGAGGCTGGTGTGCTTCTTCCATGTGGGCTTTGTTGCTTCTGAGCTAGATGGCCACTTGTTTACCTTCAAGCCTTTAAGTCCCTGACCTTGCAATTTTTAACTCAACACTTTCTAGTACCTCTCCCAAGCAAGTCAACCAGAGGAAGCAGAACTTCCTCCAATCGTTCTCGATCTTCTCCAAATCTCACACAATTTCTCAAATCTCAAGTCTTGTCTCTTTTCCCAGAAGGTATCAAAGATCATTAGACTTGGTTTGTGCATTGGACACTTGTGGCTTGGACTTTGGCTGCACTTTCTTCCCATTATGACCACGTTGAGGAGGGCACCTGTGTTCCCAGTGCTCAGGCCTGCCAGATGGAAGAAAGCCTTATCCCAAAGGAAAGCACTGCTACCCATGTTTGGTTGGCATCACTGAGATGGACACTCAACTCCTCCCTTGCTTTGGAAGGAATGTTTGAAATATTCATGGACTCTTGTCAAGACCTCTAGCTCTCACCAGGCAAACATCATAGCAGATGAATCACCTTCCGGATCTACCAACCAGTCTTTGTTTGGCTTGCACAACTAAAATTAGCAGCCCATTCACAGCCCATAATGGTTGGGGAATTATCTCATACACATGGGACAAAGGAGAGGGATCTGAAGAGGGGCGCCTTTCCTAAGTCTCAGCCATGAGATTCTTCTCATTAAAGAGATGCTCTCAAGCGTCCAATTTGCTGCAATTATAGCAATCAAAAAAGCATTCAGCCTCCTTCCGCACCTGACAAGCCAGCTCATGCATTCTCCCCAACAGTGGTGGGGTGGATGCGAACGTAGCTTTCAGCCCCCTGGTTCTAGCTTATAGCCATCAATACCACCCCTCCCACGCCCACAGCTGGAGCTGGCCCCCAGGCCACAGGGACTCAGTCTACCTACATACCACGCTAAACCTGTGGCTGGCCAGGTCCACAAGAATTCTTTGGTTTTCCGTAGAAAGCTGCTGATTAGCCGTTGGTATTGGCGTACCGAGCCCCACTCTCAAAGACGGGAAGAGAACTGATTACAGATAACCTCTTCCATTTTGTAAGTTTCTAAGGGCTGATAAAGAAGTTTTTGCTGTGATAACAGGCACAGGTGTAGTGCCAGGGAGAAGCCAGCCCTGCCTGATTGCCATATTGTGCCGGTCTCCACAGCCCATGAATGAACACTTTGTGAGCATAGTCTCCCCAGATTGCACGGACCGGCTGGCTGCTGCTACTGGAGGAGTGGGTATCCATTGATCAAAGGCCCATTCACAAAACACAAATAACGAATGTTCAACTTCCTGTTCTCACCTGCTTCTTTGTTTTACTCTTCTTGTTAGAGAGAGACCTAGAAAATGTGATTCAATTCCTCTTAACCGCTGCTGCTGCTACTGGGACTCCTTCTATTAGGGAGTCCAGCAAGGCTTCTGTCCTCCTGTTAGGAACCACTCCAGACTTGCGGCTCCAAATAGCCAAGCAGGCAGTGAGTCACCTTTCTGTTGCTGGTACCATCGAGTCCAGTCCAATGGGCGGTGCTTCTTTATGACAGAGTAGACCCGCCCCATCTTCATAGGAGCAGATCACCAAGTCTTTTCTCCTGAGGAGTCACCAGTGGGCTCAAATCACTGACATCCTGGTTGGCCGCTGAGCGATGACCCTTCTGGTCACCAGACCTCCGTTTCTCTGGGTTGCTCTTGCTAAACACGCATGACAGGGGATCATCCGTCTAATGTGATAGCCAACACATGGCCCTTAGAATATCACCCCCAAGTTTCTCTTGAGTTCCTCTCAAAGTTTTTTGGGAATTAATATGGAAAATTGGGAGGCGGGAATCTTTATATTTATTCGGGAGAGCCATTTAGCCATGTGGACCATTCTCTTACCATTTCTCAGTTTCATTATCTGCAAAATGATGGTACCTGGACCACCCTCAGAAGATTATTGTGTGTCCCTAATGTCTGCAGAATATGCTTTCAATAGAAAGTCGCTGCTATTATTTCATTCATTTCTAATATGGTGGTTGCCAGGCTGGGTTTTTCTTCTTTTCTTTAATAATCTGGTCTGGAAGGCCTTTCTCTCTCCCTAATTCGTTAGGCTAATTCGTTATCTTCATGCTAACGGAGCATCCTTATTCTTTATCTGCCTGTATATTCATATTGGACAAGGAATCTATTACGGCTCCTATCTATTTACAGAAATTATAGTGACCAGGGGTGGTGGGAGAGGAAGAAAGGGCAAATCATTGGCTAGAGAGTGGAAACCTATTAACTTGGGCTGGGAGGAAGGCAATCTATTATACGACGGAGGTGGGCAAAGATTATGGTAGCACTGTGCCGTGATCTTTGGCAGGCTGGTGAGTGCATGGCATGACCTTGAAGCACCCAGCACCGCTTTTACCTGCAGATCTTAAAAATCACTTTGACAAAGGAAACCTTACTTCAGATGGGGCCAGCTTTCCAAGACATGGGGAGAGGGAGATGACCATTTAGTTGCTGCCATAGACAACTTTGCTAAAGTCACCCGAAATCAACAGACACTCCTAACCAGAGTCATAATTGAACCTGACAGAAAATTCAATCGGAGGAAGGGAGCATGCATGCCTTAGAAAAGGCATGTGCATTTTTGTTGATAGGAAAACAAGGGGATCAACATCCCACCTGGAAAATGATGTTCAACAATACTTACATAGAAGCCAAGGGGAGACTACGCCCGGCACTGTGTTCCTCAGTAGATACGTTAGACCTAGTTCCTACCCAGCCTCTGGGGACCCAGGCCTTGAGCTATAGATGACTGGGACTTCAGATCCTGTGTTTTCGTTTTGTTTTTTGAGGTGCATAACATCCTTATAGGCCACACCAGAAAGACTTGATGTGGAGACCCCACTAAGTGAACTGGACTCCACTTCAAACTCACCTGTACCCCTTAAGACCAAAATGAAATGTTGTGAGAATAAGCAGATGACTGCTATACATAGATTGTCAGGTTACCATCTACGTATTATCTCAATGTCCTTCTTGCTATAGTAAGATATGTATTAATCTGGTAGGTCTGGTTTTGTCACTATCAATGAATATTATTGAAAGTTTCACCTTATCACCAACCCCCATTCTCTAACACAAAATCACAATGATGTCTCTAAGGTGAACCAGAGACAAATATAAGCCATAGATAGATGAATGGATTTTGGGTTTACACTTAATTCTAGCCCCAATCTAAGAACAATTAGTTCTTGGGTAGTGGTCCTGCTTGAAATGTGTCCTTATGAAGAGATCACTAAGATACGGGTGCTACGGTAAAATGTGGTAAAGAAACTAGATGGTGCCAGTCTTTCAGAAAGAATAAGATCTGGAGTCTGAAAGGCTTGTTTTCAAACAATCAGCTATCTAAGTGAGGTGTCAACTAAATCTACATAGAAGTAGCACACCAGTCTGTGTGATCCAACAATTGTAAATTCTATAATCTAAATGCAACGAAGGGAAGGTGATCAGAGCTTAAATTGTGAGCACCTGTGTGGGAGAGGTTGATGGATGACAGTGGAAGCCCAAAATCTATTTGCCTCTGGCGAGTTCCCTTAGATCATAGTTGGGGATGTGAATAGCCTTGTTATCAGACAGAATTGTAGAGATGATTATGGAAGATACAGGCAGGTTACAATGTAGGATCAAATGTTTTTTTATTCCCCTTTGGACTCTGATTAGTTTATTGTGCCAACCTGGCTGATAAACACATGTGGGGTTGATTGAAGGACAGAGGGATAAATGACTCGGTGAGCCTTGCCTTTTGAGTTCTGGGGTCTCTTGCTTTCTCATGGTCAGACCAGGGTGCAGTTGCCTTAGCCAGGTCCCTGCTTGAGCTGGCAAGGCTCACTTCCTGCAAGACATCCCTGAGGAGAAGCCACATGGACCTACTCCCATGCAACCCTGAGTGCTGGAGCAGCCTTGAGGAGACCCCTGCCAATACTGAGATGCTTACATGTTCACTGATTCGGCTTTCCTCCTGCAGTCAGCATCATTGCGTGCATTTTGTGAGATGGAGGAGGGCTTTATAGATTGGTGTAGGACCTATGGGCTAATGTTGGACTTATGGGCTTAGACAGCAATGGGTTGGGATGCTTTCTTAACATACACTTACACTTACCTTTTATATAAAACTCTCTCTTATACGTGAGTTTCTGTGGATTTGTTTCTCTACAGTACCCAGGTTAATACAGACTCGTTTACAAATCCATCAGTTTAATATTTTTTTTCAAGTGAAGAGTAAATTTGCCTGGATTCAGGTGAATTCCCTCTGAACATAGACCAGGGATATGAATAACCTTGTTATCATACAACGTGCACTGGAAAGTTGATTATGGCCGATATAGTTAGATTGAAATCTAAAACCTTATCATTGGATCTTCCTTTTGACCTATTTCAAATTTGTTACAGCTTTTAATATTTTCTGTTTTCTTTTCAACAAGGTTTATTCTGTTATATTTTGTTATTGTTGTAAGCTGTTTTGACTCCTTGTTTTTTCTGTTTCTGTATGTTTTTCAGTATATGTAATCCAGGATGCATTATACTATAGAGACAGTAACTGGATTAAGGGTTCCTTGGGGACTTGGGGGGAAATGGGGAGCTAATAGCAAGGAGTACAAGAAAAAAGAACATGTTCTAAAATTGATTAGGGTAATGATTGTACAACTCTTCTTGATATGACTGAACTATTGAATTGCATGTTATTTGGATTATATTCCAATAAAACTATTCATTAAAAAAATTAAAATTGGGATTAAAAATAAAGATAGAGGCAAAGGAAGACATTTTGAGGTAGCCAAGAGTTAAAAGCAACAGCGGTAAATGCTGTTATATATGTAATCTTGCTATAACAGTGATCTAGAGTAGGCACATAGAGATATGCTGGTTGACAAAGGTGTGGAAAGGAGAGTGGAAGTATATCCATTCATATATATATAGGTTTGCAGAGAATATTTTTCATGCATCCATAAATGTGGTAGACCTGACAGTGAGCAAAGCTATGCAAACTTCTTAGAACTAAATGTCTTGAGACAATGAGTCCCTCAGCTTGGGGGATCAGGGTCACAGTCTCTGGAGACACTAGTGTGCATTGGCATACCATAGTCCGCGAAGCTAATGCTCTGCAGCCTATTTTGGTGACTGACTGTTGCCTGGGGTCATCGAAGCTCATGAGCAACCCTCCACCGTGCAATGATTAGTCTTTCCCTGTCTGGAGGAAAGAAGGATGTAAAATTTGAAGACACATGGAAGCAATGAGTCCAATCAACTAATGGATCCAAATTAACATCAGTTTTTCTGGCCTTGAGACCAGAAAAACTGGATGGTCCCTACCTACCACTACCAATGGACATGAAAGAGGTCATAGTAGAAGGTCCGAGCCTGGGTGGGAGAAACACTGGCAATCACAACAGAGGCCAGGCTGACTGGTTGGCTAGAGATTTGTGGAATGGTCAAGATTTTGACTGTTGGTCACACTGCTGTCCAGCACCACTCGAGGCTCAATTTTCCATACTAAACAGGCCTATAAGAAGAGCAGTAACACTAGGGAGGTCTGCCCAGTTTAGAAGAGCCTAGAATCTGACCCCTACCTAAATGGCAGCATTTATCCAAGGACAAAGTTCCAAAGGGTCAGAAAAGAAGTGGAAGGGCAACAGGAAACATAGGGAAGAAGTGAGATAGGGGATGGTGCATTGCGGAGGTCGCAATGAATGAAGTGAACCAAATGTACACAAATTACTGAAGGTAAACCTGATGGTCTGCTATGGGATCCGACCCTCAATTTACAATAAAAAAGTTGAAATATATACCTAAATATTTTTTGAAGGGCCAGAGCATCTCACTAGGTATGCTGGAGTCCAGCTGATAGCTTGCCCAGCATTCATCCCAGAATTATTCAATTAACAAGTGTTTCAGCCAGAATTCAGGCAGTTGCTTTGAGTATGTTTGAGAGTCAAATAAATAAATAACACTCTAAGGTCTGTAAGGAAAAATTGTGAAGGTTTTTGACATTTACTTGTTGTCCTGATTATATGTCCTCCACCTGGGTCCTCTCTGCTTCTCATTGTCTAATCTCTACGGAGATAGATATTAAGCCATAGAAAGCTGAAAGCAGTGCAAATAACTCTTGTCTATAGAAATGTAAATTCTATCTGATGATGAAATGCAACTGTTTATTACCCTGGCTAGTGGATGGATGATCACCAGTTTTGCCTTCTTTTGTCCATTCATTTCATATTCAGCTATTAATGGGAGGGTATTTTCATTTCTTTGAATTCGCCCACTGGTTTTCACACTCATTAATGAACTGCATTTAAGTCTTTGACACGTGTGCATTTTATATCTGATAAGAGTCATGATGCTATCCTTTTAAAAATGCACACAATACTATGTCTCAGTGTGAACAATAACCAAAATCAAACTCAAACCCTTGAGATGATTCCGACTCATAGCAGCCTTACAGGAGAGCATAGCAATGCCTCACAGGGCTTCCTCAGCTGTAATCTCCATGGAGACACATTGCCACAGCTTTCTCCTATGGAGTGACAAGTGAGTTCAAACTACTAACGTTTTGATTAGTAGCCAAGTGCTTACACACTGCACCACCAGGGACCCTTAATAAGAACAATGCGTACATCTTATTTCCCCACGCTGCACTCTGCCTCCACCCCTCACTCAAAGAACGAATCGACTTGCCTGTGAGCTTCTGAACATCACGAAGAGTACTAGCTCCTTGTGTAAGTAAGCACTTGAGCATTTATGAGGTGTCCTCCGCTTCATCATGTCCTTGATTCCTAATCTCATCTTGCAGTGCAGATAGCATTCCCAGCTCATAAGTGGAGAAAATGAATGTCGGGGGAAATATGCTTTATAAAACTAAGGGTGCTTAGTGATGCACGGTGGAGACTGTCTCCTGCCTGGAATCCGTGTTTATTCTTTCATTTAGCTTTGTCTTTCTTCTGAGTGAAAGGTGTTGGGGTTATCCAGCTAAGACCAAGAAAGAAAAGACCAAGGATGTGAAGGCAATTGAAATTCTGAGAAGCCATGGTCTCATCGCCCAGGAGGTTAGGCAGCTCCTCTTTTCATTTTTCCCCTGGAGAACAAAAGCCAGTTTTACATTTTAATGGATTTAATTATTGCATGGAGATTGAACAGATAGAAGCGTAACAGACAGTGATGGTCTATTGAGCAGCATTTGAATTCATTTGGAGTTTCCACCCCTGTTACGAATGTGGTTATTAGTGTTAATACTCAGAGTGCGTGTTCACAGGGTGTCCCTTGAATTTGAAGCCTTGGAACCATCCTGGTTTCCTAGTATTTGTTTGCTTATTTACTAATCAGGCCGCTCTTAATTGCTTTGCTGGTGACATACTAAACACCCCCTACATTCACCTTCTCAGCTTGACTTACTAGACAACAATACTAGGTCTCATTTGGCCACGCTTAGTGCTAATGGGTTCCTTATCTATTTATATGTCTCCCCCTTGAGATCTAAGCACATTTTGGATGTTTTCTCCTTTGTTCTCAGACCCCTTTTGAGAGGGAGAGAGAGCCTCTGAGTTTAGCGAAATTCTGTGAGTTTAGACTCGTGAATGACTCTGGGAAAGCCTGGAACTCACCCCCACTTTCTAAAATAAGAGGCAGAGAGTAAATCATCTCTCTTTTTCTCTCATCTCTCCAGTTCATGGAACAGATAGAAATGGAGAGATGGCAGAATACCATAAACAGGTGAAGCTGTGAGTAAAAGATTAAAAAATTGAAACCCCCCCCCCTCGCAGTCACATAGATGCGGCGAATACCCTGCAACCCGGAGGACAGAGTAGAAAGGGAGTTTCAAAGGCTATGCATTCATGGATGCAGGCTGCCACCGCCATTTCCCAACAAGCAGCTGCAGTCACAAGCTTAGCTATCATTCTAACAACACACATTTTATAATAGAGGGTGATGAAATTCACACACATACAGTGATGTCCCAAGGTCGGATGGTGGTTTCTAATCAAAACCTAAACCCAAGTCCAGGCTTCCTTATTTCTAAAAACTACAGTAAATAAACAGAATCCAGTAAGCTTCCGCTTCGTACAGATGTCCATATTGGTTCATGTTCATTCTCTTTCTCGGGTCAGCGTTAAAGTTTAACTGACCTTCAACCCCGACATGGCCACCTTTACAGTTATAAAGTTATAAAGACTACCATTTTGAGGTTCGTCTTTTACTATTAAGTACTGTGTTTGTAGTTAGTTATTTATCATATAGGTAAGTATCTATTTTCCACTTTGCTCAACGAACTTATTATTCCATTTTCCTCTCTTTCTACTTCCATCGAGCGGATTCTGCCTCATGCTGATTCCATGTGTGCCAGAGGGGAACGGTGCCCCATCGAGTTTCCATGGCTGCTTTCCATTGGCTGAGGTTTCTTCAGAGGTAGCTCCAGCTGGACTCAAACTTCCATCCTTTCCATTAGTGTGTACCCTGTTTGCAGCACTCAGAGACTCTGGTTTCCTCTTTATTGGTTTGTACTTAATTACTCATTTCCTTTCATGTTATTCTTAAATTTTTAAATGCCTCTTTGACATTAAAAAGATCTCCATTTCATCAGAATCTGTATGCTCCCCCTAAACAAAACGATAAATAACTTTAAACTTAATCCTGTGTTATTGGTAGTCAGTACTTTAATTCTAACTTTGAAAATAGATATACTCCATTTTGTCACTATTATTCCTTATAGCTTGCACTTTTTTCCATTTAGCCATATGGTGCGCTTTCTATTTTCTCCATATTATTTTTTCTATTTTGTTGTCTTCAGTAATGCTCTATGTTTTATTCTCTGGGTTCTACTGTCCATTGCAATGGTTACATAGAACTCACAGACAAAAGTCATGATTGACGGGCCTATTAAGGAAGTTGACTATTGTCATGCCAGTGAGAAATGCTCAGGATGATTGTTTAACAGGACATGTTACAAAGTTCTTTCAGGTCTGCTAATCAATGTCCAAGGGGGCATGCCACTCCACTGGAAGCCTCAGCCAGAAGGCATTCAGTTCAAGCTCCATGGGTTAGCAAACTCAGCTCCCTGAATTAAGTGTCCAGAGACATCCCACTCCAAAAGCCAGCTGCTGCACAAAAGCACTCAGCTGTACTTGCTCTGTGGGTCTGGAAGTCCGCTGCTCTGTTCCACGCTTGGGCTCCTGGTTCTGCTGCTCCTCCTCTCGTATTATAGCTGTCTTCTGGATTCAGGAGGTTTGCTGCACAGGGATCTTGGGCCCTCTCCACTCCTGGTTCTCTGCTTCTCAGAGGGCTCAGAGGACGTCTCAGGGTGAAATGCAGCAGGATGGCCTTCCAAGGAATCCTTTTCACAATCATTCAGTATCTTCCCCCACCTTTTATGCAGGGAATTGGCATTTGGTGGGAGTTAGAGACTGACTAGGAGAACCACATTAAATAATTCACTGCCCCTGCATATATCGTTACTTTAACCTATTAAAGATAATTGTTCATAATCTTAAAGTTCCATGATCAACTACAGAAGTCTTGTTGATCCAGTTGATTTCCATGTTAACAATTTCTCTTTTCACTGGCAACTGTTAAGGTCTTCTTGATTGGGGTCTCTGCACTTTCACCTGGAAGTAGCTAGGTGTAGGTACGTTTTTCCTCATACTTCTGAGAATGAGTTATCAGTCTCCAATCTGAGGATCGGGGTCTTTTATTAATTCTGGAAAACTTTCTGGCCACTATCTCACTGAATTCTCACTCTTTCCCTTTGAACTCTTATTAAAAGGAACTCTAGCTCTGAGTGCATTCGAATTAATTCCTAAAATGCCTCATCTAGACACTAGTTCCCTCTGTGTCTAATCTCATCTCTAAATTGCCCCATTCCCAATTTCAATGATTTTGTGCTTTCATTCCAAAAAAGTGCTGTTTGATTCTTTCTGAAATTTCAGCAGTCCTGGTGGTGTACTGGGTATGCACTGAGCTGCTATCTGCAAGATCAGCCGTTCAAAACCACCAGCCAGCTCCACGAGGAGGCCTGGTGGTGTAGTGCTTCTGCACTCGGCTGGGATGGCAGTTGGAAACCACCAGCAGCTCCTGGAGAAAGACAGGGCTTTCTAGTCCGTGAACAGTTACCGTCTCAGAAACCACAGCAGGGTCCCTATGAGCCAGCACCGACTCGATGGCAGTTAGTTTGGGTTTTTGTTTTATTGCTAATTTCACAGTTTTATCCATTTCAAACACGTATTTTATCGTCTTCTTTAGGTAGTGATATCTCAGGCATTTGATGTGCATACTTTTGGTTTGCCGGGGTGCATTTGCTGTTATTCATAGTGAGTTTTTTCTTCTAGGGTCTGTGATTTTTGAAAAATGACAATTTAGCCATGGGTGGAAATTAAACGTGGTGTGGTAGCTGGGCCCCGCCTCTATCCAAAGCACCCCAGTGCAGAAGCTTCACAGTCAGTTTTGGCAGATGCCTCAGAGATAGTCCAATAAATAAAGTGCTTGACATTTTAGATTTAGATAGTCCCGCAACCTATATGTAGTAAATAAACTCTTTTTACCCATATGGTACGGCTCATAAAAAACTTTTAAAATATTTTCTTTTTTAAAAAATATCAAAGCAGAAACAAACTTTCATAGAATCTCGCCTGGGTACTTTAAGTTGAATAGAATAATGATCCCCAAAGACATCCAGGTGTTAGTACCTGGAAACTGTGAATTTTACCTTATATAGTAAATAGGATTTATATTTATATAGTAAATATTATTTATTTATATAGTAAATAGGATTTACTATATAAATAAATAATATTTACTATATAAGTAAATAAAAATCCTATAGTAAATAGGATTTTCATATATGATTAAGTTAAGGATGGTGATATGAGGTGATTATCCTGGATTACCTAGGGGTTAGTGACCTCTAAGAGGTGCCCCTGTGGGTTGGGCACTAGCTACAAAGTTGCTGGTTCAAATCCTCCAGCCATTCCATGAGAGAAAGATGAGGCTGTCTGCTCCCGTGAAGTTTATAGACTCAGAAACCTTATAGTCAGGTCACTGTGAGTCGGGATTGGCATGATGACTTTATGTTTCTTTGTTTCTTGTTTGCTTGTTTGTTTTGTTTTTCTTGCAATCAGAGGAAGGCAGAGGCTCCCTCTGGACCACAGAAAGAAAAAGATCATGCAGTGGTATGACCAGATATTGAAGTGGTGTGCTTTTAAGATAGAGGAGAGAACTGTGTGGGAAGGAATGCAGTTGCAGACACTTGGAAAGGCAAGTAAATGGATTCTCATCTCCCAAAGGCATGTGGTACTGACAATAATTTGATTTCAGACCTCAAGGCCAGAAGAAAATAAGTGTATTTTGTTTCAAGTCACTAACTTTGTGGTAATTTGTTACAGCAGCAATAGGAAACTAATAAATAGCTTCTCTAACCGTCTTTGACAGGGATGCAATATGTCTAAAGGTCCCTTTAGAGAAAGTTCACTGGATTTCCATGAAGGCTGGCAATGAGGATGCTGTTACTGCTACCAAGTCAGGCTAGAAAGACATCAAAGATCAAGATTCTATCATCCTTGTGCCTGCAACCAGCTTTTACACAGGGAGAAAAACCTGATTCCATAAATCAGAATCTCTTATTTGTCAAATCCTGACCCTACTTGCTATGTTCCAGCTGCCAAGGGCGATAGCTACAGAAAGCAGTATTCGTTGTGTTTTACAAGGTGTAGAATAAAAACGAACCTTAGGTCATTATTTAAGCCTGACACCTCAGTTTTCCCATCTGCAAAATGAGACTAATACAGCACCTCTGTCGGAGAATGAAGGCAGCATTCCAATTAAATAGTGTATGGAACATGCCTGACGTACCAGGGGCTTCAACAAGTGTGTAGAAAAAATACCTTTATCTTTTAATTCAATTTTTTTCCATGAACTTTTTGAAGCCCCTTTGTGTATGTGTGTTTAAGGGTAATTTAAAAATATTACTAATAGGATTCAAGTTAATATATGTATAGATTTTTTCCAAACCAAGTTTATGATCAGTGGATGGCTGTATTCAAGTTCTCTCAGTAACACACTCATCAGTCTTGTTAGTGAGCCTTCAAAATTGAGTCCCCAAAACGGTGGCTTTCAGGGTATCTGGTCGGCCAGCTAAATGCAAGGCAGAGAGGTCAGCTCAAAAGGGGTAGTCTAGATAAAATTTCTCACCGAACATAGGATGACCACAGGGGCTTACTACGAAGATGTCATTAAGACAATGAAGATGACATTGGTAAGGAAAAGGCCAGCAAAGTTGCGTTGTGGGTTCCCCTTCCCCTGCCCCCACCAACACACACGGTACCTGCTCAATTTTCAAGGGCAGCAAGGGCTACATATGAGAACTTTGTTGGGAACCCTTCCCCTCTCCGCCCTACAGCCCCAGTGATAGACTTTAAGTTTCTGTTTGTTCCGAAACTTCAAAGGACATGTAAAGGGAATGTGATTTGCACCCTCCGGGATACTCATTCCGCGTGGTATACATCAGAGTGAGTGTGGAAGGCCTGGGGGCGGGTGGGAGAGATGGAAACAAGGCTTTACGGTTCCCTTTCCAGCCAGCGCCAAGCAGTGGACATCCCCCGGGGCAACTGGCACACGCCCTGCAGGACCAGGGCAAGAGAGTCCTCCCACCAGAAGCGCAAGCATGAGCCAAGATGCCCTGCTGCCAACCCTAGGATTGGCCCCGCCGCATCCACACAAGAGGAACAGGGCCCTAGGGCGAGGGTGGGTAACTCCTCCAGGGGCTCCGAGCGCTGTGCCCACAAACACGGATCAACGAGCTTGTCTGCACGCACCCAGCAAGGCGGTGTCTGCACTGTGAGTGGGTGCAGAGCGGCAGCCTGCTCATTGACGGCACTGCGTGCGCTCCCCTGGCCATGCGAAGGGCTAAACTGACCCGGAAGAGGAAGAGATATGAAATAAAAAGCGATCAAAGAAGATTCTGACAAAATGTGCAAGGAAAGGGAACGCAAACTCAGCAGTCTTCTGGGGGCGCAGTTCGAGCCCGGCCGGCAGCTGCGGGTTGGCTTCAAGGCCGAGCAGATGGCGACCTGCTAGAGGGGAAGGGCCTGCAGTCCTCTCTACGGGAAATCAAAGATCGGAAAGGCAAACAAATCTTCCCATCCTAGCACATGTATTAAAGGTGTTTATTCTAAAATGAAAGCAAGAAACCGTGCCTTCAGAAGTGTATAGATCTGGAGAGGGGCTATGTGGAGAAACAAGAGTTTTACATTTTGATATTTCTGTTTGAGACCTTTCTTTGATTTTGTAGTACACTAATACTTTTTAACTTACCGCGCTGTGCGCGTGCGTGTGTGTGTGTGTGTGTGTGTGTGTGTGTGTGTGTGTGTACATCGTGTAGCTAGATTAAGGGTCTTTCTGAAGGGGTTTGGTTAGGGAATGAATGGTGTCTCCCAACATTTGTATCGTAACTCCTAATCCCTAACCTGTGATTCCCAGGTGGCAATAAAGTGAAGCTCTTGCTACTAACAGAAGTGCGGTGTGCTGCGGCCTACTAATCTACTACCAGGGAGAAGTACATGTGGGACAGCCATGGGGCCACTCTGAGTTGACAGGGACTTGATAGCATCCCCAAACCACATATTAGTGGATGTAATCCCATTCGGGGAAAGGGGTTTCTTGGTTACATTAATTGCCATCCTGCTCCATGTCAGTGTGTTTTAAGCCAATCACCTTTGATGAAAGAGAGGAGGAGGTACAGGAACAGAAAGCATCGGATGGGAGATAAATGCCACCCCAAGATCAACAAGGACCAGGCAGCTCAAAAGCTTGCAATGACTAAGAGAGAGAGCCTTCCCCCAGAGTTAGTGTCCTGATCAGGCAAGTGTTTAGAGGGACTGCCATCCAAGAATTATGAGAAGAGAGGGGAGGGCTGAGGTGCGGAATGATTGTTAAGAAGTTTTCAGGATTAATAAAAGAAACACAATTAAGGTTTATCATCACCATAGCACTGGAACGGAGAGGATTCTCTTAATTTGGGAAGGAGAAGGGGTTAGTTTAAAAGAGATGATGCTGATGTGACTGCTATGCTGTTCGCTCACTAGACATGCATCTTCAGGGGGGTTAGCCTATGCCATACCAAGTACAGTGCGAGGAGCAGACAGCACAACCACGCGTCCTCATCAGCAGAACATCTCACTGCCGCCAGCGGCTTTCTGAACAGGATTGCAAGTGCATCTCCCTCGAGTCCTATGAAGTGAGGAACCCAGCAGCTATTTACCTGGATTTGATGAATGAGGCAACTGACCCCTAGGTTTCACAAATTCAAAGCTAGTTTTCAACCTGTCTCCGAAGTCAGTACGATTGGCACTCAACTATAGACAATACGGGATGGTCTCTCTTCTGAAAGTGGTTATAATCTAGTAAGGACAGGCAAAAGCTAAGAAATGACTGCAGAACAGAAAGTGACTACCACCAGACCTAAAGGCGAGGCAAACAAGGGTTTGGGGGAGGTTAGGAAGGCTGGCCTGGAGACGGAGGGGGTGCCCGGAGGAAGGCAAAACACAGGAAGGCTCCACAAAGCCTTAAAGCACGCACATTTTTCAACTCATCACCTTGCGAAATAAAAACGAATCACCTCAAAGCCATAAAAATGGTTTCCAACAAGGTCAGCACGTTGCATTGCACTTCCGATGTCACAAGCACCTACTGTGTGTAGAGATTTGGCCACACTGAAAAGAAAGTAGCCGATGGTGCAACTCGCCCCGTTGGGTGAAAGAAGTGCTTCATTCAAGTCACGAAGAGACCTGGGTTCCCAGGCCAGGGAGACCTTGAAAAGCCTCGGTTTCTGTTGGAATACACCAAAACCAAGCAAAATAAGTCACAATGGAGTTTATTCAAACCCACCAGCAGTTCAAATCCTTTGCATCAGCCAGTAGCTCCTTTGTACATATTTTGTTGGTAGTGTTGCTTGTTGCTGCCTAATCAATTCCAACTCATGACCCTGCTACCTCCACATTCTAGATTTGAACACAGGACATTTATTGATTCTCTTGCTCTCTTTTTCATTTTCCCCTCTCGTTTCTGTTGTCCCCCGCCCCCCACCCTACTTCTCTCTCATTAGGGAAGGCCCCGTCTCTTCCCTCCCTCGTGATTATTCTCCTTCTCACGCCTCAACATGTGTCTGCATCGTTTCTTCTTCATCATCTAAGTATATGTAAATTAGCTGTATTGCTGATGCGGAAGCAACTGTTAAAATTGGTTAAAATGTGCCGACGTCAAACATGACGAATTCTTCCATTTTTAGACTCCTCGTGATTTTAAGCATCTAAAACCAGCCAGTTATGAAATGACAGCATAAAGAGCCAATTTCCTTAGCATTATTTTTCTTTTGTCTTTTGATAATGTGTGAATGGATAGATGGTGTGTGTGTGCTGTGTTGTGTTATATTCACCAAACTCAGTAGTGTGTTGTGGCATTGTTTAATTCATCAAGGGGTGTGTTAATCTGGGTACATTAGAGAAACAAATCCACAGAAACTCGTATGTATAAGAGAGAGTTTTATATAAAGGTAAGTGCACATCAAGAAAACATCCCAACCCAGTGCTGCCCAAGGCCACAAGTCCAATATTAGACCATATGCCCAACACCAATCCACAAAATCCTCCTCCATCTCACAAAACACACACTATGATGCTGACTGCAGGAGGAAAGCCGAATCAGTGAGCGTGTAAGCATCTCAGTGCTGGCAGGAGTCTCCACACGGCTTCTACAGCACCCAGGGCTGCATGGGGGTAGGTCCATGTGGCTTCTCCTCAGGGAAGTCTTGCAGGAAGTGGGCCTTGAAAGCTGAAACAGGGAACTGGCTAAGGCAGCTGCGCCCTTGTCTGACCAGAAAGCAAGAGACCCAAGAACTAGAAAGGCGAGGCTCACTGAGCCATTTATCCCTCCACCCTTCAATTAACCCCATATCCCCAAAGGTGTTTATCGGCCAGGTTGGCACAATAAACTTTAACTATCTCAAGTGGCATAGAGCACCTGCTGTGTTCCAGCCACTAGCTGGGTAGTTGGCACTGAGTGAGATAGGGAAAATATATACATATTTTTTAAAGGAACACTAGGGACTGTAGTGAGATGACTGGCACTTGGAGGCTGGCTGGATGAGTAGTGAAGCAAAAGCGTTAGCTGCAGAATGATGGTCCTCAGGCCCAGGACCCAGGAGTGCTGGATTCTCCTCTTCAGCAGTGATGTCTTAGAGGATGTAAGTGTGAGGAGTGAGATTGCCACTTTAAATATGAGATTAAACACAAGCAGCATGGAAACAACGTTGCCATGTCACCCACCACTGAGGCCAGTGTCCATAATCCCTGATGAAAGACTTTCTACAACAAGCTGATTTGTAGACCAGGACTTAGGCCTATGAACTGTTTCCCTAATCACCCATTCTCTATCCTGGGATTCACATAAGCATGCCCGTGGAAGGGAAAGATAATTGGGGCCCAAGAGGGACATGGAATTTATTTACTGGATTAGTCTGGAGGCGAAACTAAACAGCAACTAAATTGGCAAATCTGGCCCTGGGGTTGGGCTTTGCCAAAGGGGAAGAGGGAATGCAGAACACAGGGGCTGTTCAGAGAAGGTGCAGCAAGCCAGGCAGCAAGGAAACTGGGCTTCTCTGAATGCCTGGCCCTGGACAGTTAGTGAATGATCCTGTCTTTGACAGGGGACCACTCAGAAGAGAGTGCTTTCTCCCACTCCCATCCTCACCCCATCCAGGCAGGTAGAGTTACTGATCTGATGTAGCTTGCATGAGTTTGGGAGAAGAGCTAGAGCACCCCTCCTCCAATGGGGCGGGGGAGGGGGGGAGGGGGGACTGGAAATAAGACATTGGCAATGAAATGATATTCAGAATGGAGTCGTGGAGTCAACCCCACGGGGCTTGTATGAGAAAGTGATAAATTCAGGCGATGGACCAAGATTGTATCTTGGGAATATTGTTGTTGTTTGGTGCCATTAGGTTGGTTCACACTTGTCACAACCCTGTCTACAAGAGAACAAACCACAGCCCCATCCTGTGCCACCCTCACAATAGTTCTCGTGTTAGAGCCCATTGTTGCAGCCACTGTGTCAATCCATCTTGTCTAGGGTCTTCCTCTTTTTTGCTGTCTCTTTCCTTTACCAAGCATGATGTCCTTTTCCAGGGACTGGTCTCTCCTGATGGCATGTCCAAAGTACGTGATATCAAGTCTTTTCCTTCTTGCTTCTAAGGAGCATTCTGGCTGTACTTCTTCCAAGACAGATTTGTTGGTTCTTTTGGCAGTCCATGATACTTTCTATATTCTTCGCCAGCACCAGAATTCAAATGCATGAACTCTTTCCTGGTCTTTCTTATTCAATGTCCAACTGCTGCATGCATGAGAGGGGACTGAAACTACCATGTCTTGGATCAGGCACACCCTCCTCCTCAAAGCAGCAGGCCTCTGTTTCAACACTTTAAAGAAGTCCAGCTGACTTACCCACTATTGCTAGAGAATATAGTGAATTATATTCTGATGTCTGAGTAAAATTGGCAGGTGGAGAAAGCGGCTTACCAAAGGTTAAGTGCAAAGGTGCAGGGACAAGGCACAGGTACATCTTCTGACTCTAACTCTGGTATTTTTTCCCATTTCACCACGGCTGCCAGAGTCACAGACATGAGTCCAGAGAGTTAGTAGGAGGAAGTTGTCACAGCAGATAGGCAGAGAACAATAGTACGTGTGGAAAACCAAATATCGTGATTCATCTGGGGATTCTTGTCCTTGGGGACAGGGCACAAGGGAAAAGAATGCAGAAGGCACCTCAAGGACCCAGTCAAGGGAAGGTTGAATGACCAGACTGGACTTCCAGAAAGACCCAGCAATGCAGAGACCAAGGTGAAGCCAAAGTGGTTTTCACTGCAGACCAAGGCTTCTGCAGTAGGGTCCATGTCAGGAGAGCCCCTGTGGCCAGCCCTCTTTGGTTGGCCTTTCTGTGCTAGCCACCCAGGGCCTCGGAACATCTACTGTGTGCCCTGGGCTGCTATTCCCACTTATGGAAACAAGATGCCTTAAAATGAAGGTTGACCTCAGATGTCCCTTACCCTGGAGCCGCGAGGGATCCTTTCTGAAAATCCAGATGGCTTGGGATCCATTGTCTCTAGCACCTCCAGCAGGTACTCCAAACCACACTACAGAGCATGTTTCATACATGAGTACAACATGAAGAGGCTTTTACAGACACACTGCTTGGGTTGTGCATTCAATATGAGCAAAGCGTGTAATATAGTGCCTTTGGAGTTAAAGGAAGTTTGTATGCTGGGCTTGCCACTCATTAGTTCCATGGTTCTGGGCAGGTCAATTAACTCCTTTGACCCTCAGCTTCTTCATCCGTAAAGGAAAGACAACAGCACTTATTTTTAAAGTGTTCATGTATGACAAAGAGGAAATCATCTAGGTACATAGCCCTTGGACATAGTAAGCGAACAACTAAGGATATCATTACTCTTGTTTGTCCTTTACTATCCACTCCAAATAAAAATGTACTAATTAGATGCTGTGGAACAGGGATTCCTCAACTCAAATATGCATAAGAACCACCTTGGGAGTTTATTTTAAAATGTCAAGTCTTAGTCACCTCCCACACCAAGAGATTTTAAGAGGGGTCCTGGAGTCTTCCCCTCAACTAAGCACCCACAGAGTCATTCTGCTGAAGTCGTTTCATGTTCACACTTGGGGGGAAAATGTGGCTACAGAATGATATTTTGAACATAAAACCTGATTCCTTGTTGGTCCTGGTACTCAAAACTGTCCAGATGAGGTGCAAGTCTGAGTAGAGATCGGATTCTTCTCCCCTCTCTTCCCTTCTCACCCTCCATCCATCACAGGGTGGCAGCAGGGCCTTAAAACAAGCTGCTACTGGTCCTTAGAATACCAGCCCTCATTTGGGCAGATATTGGACTCACTTGGAGAACTTCCGGCAAAACACCCCCCAGTCAATGAGATCAAGATCTCTGGGTGGACCTGGACCTCAGGGCTTTATAAAGTTTGCCCGGAGATGGCATTGCATGGCCACGCTGAGAACCAGTACTCTAGACGTGCTTGCCTTCCTTCCATTTTAATCCTCCCACTTTCTTCATCTCTGCCTCATGCTTTCTATCTGCCTATTTCTTTTCTTTCCAGGGCCTTCAAATGAGGCATGCTACCCACTCGCCTGTCCACGCTCGAGGGATAAAACCCTCCACACTTTCCGTGGAGAAAAGGCTCAGATAGAAACATGCTTCCAAGGATCCTACCCCCTCCCCCTCCTTGCCCCGTTTATCCTGCCAGAAGTCAGACAAAGGCCTCCTCTCCTGGGAAACTGTTGTTCAATCTCCTGCCACAGTGAGTCTTTTATTCTGGACTTTGGTCATAGCAGAGGCCCTGGTTGCACAATGGTTAACTTGACTGCTAACCCAAAGGTTGGCAGTTCAAGTCCATTCACAGGTACTTTGGAAGAAAGTCCTCTTCATCTACTTCTGAGCAGTCACCCCTTGACCACCCTGCGGAGCACTGCGTGACTCACATGGATCAGAGCTGACTCGATGGCAATGGTCAGGAGAATGCACAGGGTCCACCTGTCTCCCGGGTCAAAAGGTGTGCTGCTGCACAAGGAATTCCTTTTGTGAAGATTTTATGACTACATTGGCTTTCATTCACTACTTAGATGTGTTTCAAAGTACTAGATTTCTCCAAACTCCGTTACTCGAAGTTTGATACACTTGAGCTCAAAATGTTATTTTGAAACTCCAGATTGCCAACCACATAGCTCATCAGAAATGCCTCCCACTACTTACAGTTTTGCTTCATTGGAATATGATGATGCCAGGCGGACGGCGATGTGTATTCAGCGGAATTCAATTTTCCTGATCACTGGCTCCATCGATCAGTCTGTTTGCAAAAGGCTGACGCAAGCACCAGCCCACTTCTTATAGACCATGCGGGCGTGAGCCATTTTTATGATTTTTCCTCATGGATGGGTCGTTTGACTCAAATGATGGGGTTCTGTAGGCTCACTGTATGATTGTGTGGAGCTTTATTGAGTTCCCATCATGGGCGAGTCATTTCCACTGTGTTCATTTTCAATCTTTACTGTTAGATCTTTCATGTGGCTCAGAGAATTTGGGGGGAATAGGCTATAGTCACAGAGCTGGTAACATGGAGAGGCAAGGTTTCAAGGCAGGTTTTTTAATTCCCAAATTATCCTTACCATTCAATTTGACTTTTCTTTTGAATGGTGTCTTGGGCCTAAGGTAGGGGAGGGAAGAAGAGATACTGAATATATATATCTATATATACCCACTGCCATCGAGTTGATTTTGACTTACAGGGACTCCGCATAAGGTTTCCGAGGCTGTACATCTGTATGGGCTCAGATAGCCTTGTCTTGCTCCCATTGAGTAGCTGGTGGGTTTGAACCTTTAACTTTTCAGTTAGCACTCCAATGCTTACCCGACAAGGCTTTGGGGAAGAGATGATTAAGGAAGAAATCGAAGATAGGGTGAAGGGAGGAGAGAGTGGCTAGGGTTTGTCATTCAACAAATTCTCAGCCTACCAAACCCTACTGTGAGCTTCATTGTCCCTGTATAAACACTTCTCACTATTCCTGAAGGCCTTGCACTTGACCACAGGCCTGTCTCTCCCATGTGTGTGCATGCCCTGAGGCAGAGTTCAGTACACCTGAGTGCCCAGCGCAGAGCCAAGACCCAACAGTAACTTGAATATCTGGGGCGGCTGTCACACAACGACCACACGTATACTTATAAATAGCAGAAAAGCAGAAATGTGTTTCCTTACATTTCTGGAAAATAGAAGTCAGAACTCAGGAAATGGTTCTAGAGGGAGGTCCCTCTTTGTCTATCCCAGCATATAGTAGCTTCCCACAATCTTTAAAGGTCCTTGGAGTTTCTTGCTTTACAGTTGATGGATATCTCTGTCTCTGTGTATTTAATCTGCTCTCTTCTTAACTCAAAAGTGACTAGATTTAGAACTCTAGGAATAGTATAAGAAAACCATGTTTACAAACAGCTCATATCCATAAATCCAGGGATTCAGCTTCCAGCATGTATTTGGAAGGTTACGATTCAATCCACAACAATGTTTAAGTGGAGTGCTCGCACTATGAAGGCAGTGCCTGGCAGAGAGAACATCAGGAAAGGCATCTTTGTGGTTCATGCAGGAAAGTAGCTTCCTCACTGGATTCACTTGAAGAAATGACCCGGGCATCCAATTCAGGCAGAGAAGACAAAAACCCTTGTGGAAGGGACCCACTAGAAGGCCAGCATAGCTGGTAGTATGGCTTTAAAATAAGATCTTCCCAGCATGGGACCTGTTCGAATCCAGGCACAGTCAAGAAGGTGCCCCTGCGTGGTACACCCTCACTCCATTAAAACCAAGGACAATAACTACTGCATTTTTCAAGCTCCGTGAATCTTTCCTTCTTGCTTACACTTGTGTTAACAGACATCTGTTTTCTTTTAGCTAACACTCAATGCATGAAATGGATGAACAACCGCAAAAGAAATTATGTCTTTGATCCGTAGACAAACATTGAGAACAACTGGGAATATGTTTCTGTTTTTAGTTAAGAATTATAGCTGACATTGAGCACAAAATAGATCAAAATTAGCCTAAATTACTCTAGACGCGGAATCTTGCATCACGAACATGTCTTCTATAAGAATTACTTTCACACAGGCTCACACCTCAGAGAAGCAGCCCGACCTTCATTAGGAAGAGTGGATGCTCTCATAAAGGCATGAGTTTGTCAACAGGGACTGGTTAGCAGAGCAGAAATCTCACACGACACAGCACACCTGAAATAGACGAGGCAGCTAAGACTATTCTTCCCATTTCCCACATGAAGAAACTGAGTCTGAATGTGTGCACACGTGACTAATCCAAGTTCACACAGCTAAGTAATGGCAGCACTGACATAGACCTGTGTATGTTGTTCTTCTGTTCAGTGTTAGGCTACACATCAAGGCTTGTTCATGCCAATATCATCAGAGTCATGTTTTCTATCATTCAGTCCTGAACTGCATTCATTTCTCCTAGAAAATGAAGCCAGGATATGTGTAAATGCTGCATTGAATGGAGCTGGACTCCAATATGGATAAATTCCAGGAATTTATCCTGTTGGATAACAAAAGGTCACAGTAGATTCAGTGTCTGAAAAACCAATAAAGTTTTTATACAAGGTTCAAAATTGTGTACCAACATTTGGATTATTAAGCAGAGAGTCTTAGAGAATCTTTATAATCCTATTAAGGGCTAACTCCTATTCCCAATTCAGATGATAAAGTCTAGTTATATTGTAGGTCATAATAAACAGTCTAAGACAAAGTATTTCATTGTTTGGCTTTTGCTCAGGCTAAATATTTAACTTGTTTAAAGCATTTGAGCTTCAAATGTGTGTGTACATTGTTTCCAAGTCCTGTGGTAAAATTTAAAGCAATCTGTATTGAAACTCTTTTTCAAAAGAACTAATATGTTTGCCAGGATGGATTTATAAATGCTTCTATTTTAAGGAATTTCTAGATAGTGGTTAATTTTGCAGAGTTTAATATGTTGTCTTTTAATCTTAAAAAAAGGATATGATAAATAAAAGAAATTTTGGATGAGGGGGGAAGAACAGTTGGGAGGACAGCTAGAAACATGTCTAAAATACATGAAGGATACAATTGTTGACGAAGCATTTCCACTCATAACGCCTGCCTTTTGACGCTCAACACTAGTCTATCTATGAAGCAGGCAGGAAAAGTATCAGCATTTTCCAAATAAGGAAACGAAAAGAAACAGGCTAAGAATTCATTCTGTTTGGGGTTCTCTAGTTACGGAGCTAGGGAGCTGCAGTGGGGCTGGGAACAAGATCGGCAGTTTAAACGTATCAATTGCGTCACCAGACAAAGGTGTGGCTGTCTGCTTCCATAAACATTTATTGCTGTTGTCATTAGGTAACATCTAGTCAGTTCCAATGCATCACAACTGTATACACCACAAAACGAAGCATCATCACCCAGCCCTGTGCCATCCTCACTACCGTCCTTAGTTTGGGCCCGTTGTTACGGCCACTGTGTCCATCCATCTGGACAAGGGCCGCCCTCTTTCTCACGGTCCCCTACTTTACCACGCACGATTTTCTTCTCCAGGAACCAATCTCTCCCGACAACACGTCCAAAGCACCTGAAATGAAGTCTCACCATCCTTGCCTTTAAAGAGCGTTCTGGCTGCACTTCTTCCAAAGGAGATGTGTGTGGTCTCTTGACAGTCCCCAGGACTTTCAGTGCTTGTCTGTTGGTTTGCTGTGCTGTGGCGGCTTGTATATTGCTGTGGTGCTGGGGGCTGGGTCACTGGTGTTTGAAATACCAGCTGGGTCACCCACAGAGAAGAGGAAGAAGGAATAGGCTGCCCACTTCTCAGGAATTCACAGCTGAAAACTGATGAATGAACATGTATCACTCCCCAAACTCTATGCAGGGCCACTGTGAGTCAGAATTGATCCAATGGCGCGGGCTTGGTAATTTGGTCTTTGTTTTGTGGGCCCCCACGGCAGGCACATCGGTTCAAGTGCCTGGCTGCTACCCAAAAGGTTAGCACTTGAAACCCTCCAGTCGTTCCATGGTAGAAAGGTGGGACAGGCTGCCTCCGCCAAAATGATAGCCTTCCAAACGTCAAGGGACAGACGAAGATCACACGGAGGAAGCACAGCAGCCTGTGCAATCATGAGGTGTCTACAGGATCAGGTAACAGGCACCAGAAGACCCAGACCAACCACAACAACAAGCATATTGTGGAGACCGAGGGGAATCAGAGCAGGAACCCCAAACCCACCTGTAGACAACAGGACAGCCCCTCACAGAGGGCCACAGGAAGGGATGAGTCAACCAGGTCACTGTATAGCACTGATGAAATACACACTATCCCACCGATTCTTTGAGGCTTCCTCATCCCCCCGCCCCCCCACTATCATGACCCCAGTCCTGCCTTTCAGCTCTGGCTAGACTGGAGCATGTATACAGGCACAGGTAAGCGGTCAAGACACACGGAATCCATGTCAGATAAACCCCTCGGGTACAGAAATGGATGTAGCGATACCAGGAGGGTAGCAGGAAGGTGAGGGGAAGTGGGGAGGAAGGTGGAACCAATTGCAATAATCGATGCATAATCCAACCCCTCCCCCCAGTGGGATGAACAACAGAAACGTGGGTGAAGGGGGACAGCAGTCAGTGTAAACTACGAAAATAACAGTAATTTATAATTTATCAAGGGGCTGTGAGGGGGGGAAAGGGGAGGGAGGGAAAAAAAGAGGAGCTAATACTAAGGGCTCAAGCAGAAAGTAAATGTTTAAAAAATGATGATGGCAACATATGTCCAAATACGTTGATACAATTGATGTGTTGAATGTTACAAGAGCTGTAAGAGCTCCCATAAAATGATGTCAAAAACCCAGGGGTCCGTTCTACTCTGCCTGAAGGCTTGTTCTGAGGTGGCATGAATTTGATGGCAACAGGTTCAGTGCAGAGCCTGACTTCATGTGGTTAGGTCCAGCCTGAACTCGCACGAATTTATACTGGCCTTCCCGTGTGCAATTCTTACAAGTACAAAGTACCCTTTAAAGTGTTCTATGCTGACTTGTTTATATAAAAATGCACAGATTCTGTGCACAGCACCCGTGATATTTGAAAACAGGTGATTGAAATAAGTCTATCTCAAAAGGACTAAACACTGCCTGGTATCACGGACACGAAACAGGGACGCGGATACAGGGCAGAGCTCCTCAGTGGTCTCCAGGGCAGGATAAAGGAGGAGCTAGAGGAAACTGGGCGATCATGGACTATTCAAGGAGGTGAGCTAACGTGGAAAAGAAGTGTGATATTTGTACAACAGGATGACCAGAGTCAGTGTAAAAACAGTTCAGTGGCAAGCATTTTGTTGTGTAGATGAGTGCATTTATGATGATAATGTTTTTCTTTTTAGTGGACATACTCTGATTCAAAGTGTAATTCAACCTGATCCATTTTACACTAATCCACTAAATCCAATACATGGCAGGGAGAAGTGTGTGTGGGGGTGGGTGTCTTTATTACCCAATAAAAATGAACGATTGACGCTGTAAATGGTCTGTACTGCCTTTGGACAATACTAAACATTTTGCAGAACACTCCCACGCTCTCTATCTCCGAGTGTCCTCGCCAGCCCTCAGGGCACAGGTGGGATTATCCCCATTTGACCTGGAAGAGAGCCTGAACTCTGTCCCTTGGAACAAAGTCATATTTGCTAGTGGTTTTTGGACAAGAAGCCCAGTCTTTTGGTGCTGGTGGGTGGTAGCGTGGGTGGTGAAGGCAGGGCAGGAAGAGAGACTTTGAAAAGGAAGGGGTGGGTACTAAGGAGAGCCCATAGAAAAGTGGCTCTGGTAGGGAAGCTGGTACTTAGAGGACAATGTTTTGCAAAGCAAGATGAAGACTTGCTTGAGTGATAGTGGCATCCAGGGAGAGGCGAACTTTTCTCTTGTGTCTCAGTCTTTACTGGCATCTGCTCCCCCCACCCCCACCCCCAATTTTCCAGATTTATGCTTTTTCATTGGGAACCCATTCAGTGCACCAGAGGCTGTGCACTGTAGATAGACTCATTGCATTGCTTTTGTGATTCTATCTGCACCCACTCTGAAGCCTGATAAGGCGGGGAGAAAGCTGCGAGGCCCGAATCATTGTCTCCCATGACAGCCTGCGGGGATGGAATCATTCACACAAACTGCGACTCATGAGGGTCCTCCTCATTCACGGTGACAGTTCTGCCACAGCCACCCTGAAAGCCACACTGACTTGCCCCACCCCAAGGTCTCTGGTGCTGCTTTCTCAGCTCCAGTGAGGGAATAGACTCTGGCTCCCAACCATCACTCAGCAAGAGTGCCTAGTTTTCCTTTTTTTTCCAATTGTTTTATTAGGGGCTCATGCAACTCTTCTCACAATCCATACATACATCAACTGTAAAAAGCACATTTGTACATTAAGTGGAGAGCAAATGTTTTGAGAATGATGAGGGCAATGAGACTGCCTAGTTTTTCTATTTAAATTTTCACATTAACAATCTATCCAAGTCTGAAAATGACCACTATGCCAAGAGCTCAGGAAGCAGAGGTAAAACGTTTATTTCTTTAATAAGCACAAAGCCCTATGGGTTGGACTGTGGTCTACTTGCTTTATTGATTGATCCTCAACCCAACAAGAAGAGGGATAGTATATCCCCATTTCATAGTTGAGAAAACTGAGACATAGGGAGATGAAGAAACTACTCTACTAATCTGCTGTCCGCTGAGATCACACAGCTACTAAGTGTTGGAGCTGGAGTTTGAATCCACACTGTGTCGATCTTATTGTTCGTTAGCATCAAATTGGCTCGTGGTGATCGTATGTAAACAGAGCACAATGCTGTGCAGTCCTGTGCCATCTTCATGACATTATTTGTGTGTGCTGTCAGTTCAGTTATTCTCTGATCATATTTTGATTGCCTTTAAATCTAGGGTGCTCATCTTTTATAGATACCACTCTGCTGTGGTCCCTGGGTTCATGTGCAGAAGACAATCACTAGGCCTTGCTTCCTCTCTTAGTTTGCAAACTCTCCTGGAACCTGTCCAGTAGAGGTGACTCTACAGATGATGCTTGACATAACCGTGGCATAGCATCCTGCATCATAGCAGCACACAAGTCACCAAATGTGACAAACTGACAGACAGGTTGTGGGAACGGCTCTCACCCACTGTCTTTGAAATTCATGCTTTAAAACTCTATTGTCCAGAGAATCAGACAGACATGTAGTCTTGATAAATTACAGTGATGATTTTCATGTGAAGAAACAGCATTTAAACTGCTTGAATGTATGGATTGTGATAAGAGTGGAATGAGCCCCTAATAAAATGATTTAAAAAATAAAAATAAACTGGTTGACTGGATCCCTGCATCCCCACTTCTCCAGTCCTGATAACGTCTATCTTTGGCCTCTTCACACTGGTGCCATTTATGTGAACAAAGTGTAGCTACTGGGCTCACCTTAGTTTTTCCAGAGCTTGTCTTAAGTAAAGTAATCATTGCTGACACCCCCAAACAGTGTCATGCTTCTTTTGGCCTGTTCTTCTGACACCATAAACACAGCTTTCCATGATGTGATCAACGGGAGTGGAAGGCTTAGGTTTGGTCCGAAAGTATTGTAATAAATGTGTTTACTGTTTATTTTCTGTTCATTTGTCAAACCAAAGCCAAACCATTGCCATCTCTTCCATTCTGTCTCTTTAGGGCACGTTGAAGAGTAGAACAGAACTAACTACCCTGTTTCCACTCACCGCCGCTGTGTTCGTCTGGGTGGACTAGAGAAACAAATCCAGGGAGACTCATATGTGTATGAGAAAGAGGTTTATATACAAGAGCA
>NW_022111307.1:4690599-4692407 GCF_000313985.2 Echinops telfairi | reverse complement strand
AGTGTAGCTATTGGGCTCACCTTAGTTTTTAGAGTTTGTCTCAAGTGAACTAACCATTGCTGACACCCAAACCCTGTCATTTTTCTGTTGACTTGTTCTTCTGATACCGTAAACACAGGATGTGATCATGGGGCCTCCCCAGGTCCCCTGGAGATGGTCTATTCTTCTCTGTGAAAATGTACTATTAAAGCTTTACTTCTGCCTTGTGAATTCTTTCCATGCCTAGGAGCAAGAACCAAGACAGCATGTCTCAAAATCTAACACATCGGTGCTGAGATGCGAATAACCCTTTAAGGTAAGCTCCCCAGCTCAGAACAAGTTTTCCTGTCCCTAGAGCCAGGCGCCTGCCTGTGCTTTGCCCCCCGTCCATTTTATTTGGAACTCATCTTACTCCATTCAAGTAAAAGCAGCCAGCTCATGTGGAAACATGCACATAAGGGTTGGCATTCCTGATCACAACAGGATAATAGCAAAGCACCTAAAACGGCCATACCCGTCAGTGAGGGAACACCCATTCAGGCTGCTGCCCACTCAGCACTGCATATAACTGCCCACCCCAAACTGCCTGCCTCCCGGCTCACCTGGGCAGTCCCTCCTTCCAGGCTCCACCGTATCTGCTTCCTGGAGCCTCCTTGTTGGATGTGCTGTTGGCAAGCACACTGATTGCTGCGGTAACTACCATGGTCCTGTGCCTGTTCTCCTGGGCTCCTTTCCCTTCCTGGCATCCCTTGTCCCCATTTTGGGTGCCTCCTTTTTCACTTGCATCGCTACTGATGACCCATGATGTTCAATTATGATTTGTTCACCTTTCTGTGTGCGTCCACTCAGCCCTCCACTTTTTTTCAAGTCATTTTATTAGGGGCTCATACAACTCTTATCCCAATCCATACATACATCAATTGTGTAAAGCACATTCATACATTCATTGACCTCATCATTCTCAAAACATTTGCTCTCCACTTAAGTCCTCGACATCAGGTTCTGATTTTTTCCCCTCCCCTCTACTTTTTATCTCTTGACCTTACTAAAATTCTACAATAAAGCAATGCCCTGGATTATCATCTGCCTCCTTTTAGAAATGGACTCTGGTTTCCTGTCTGGCCACCTGCCAATGGGAAATAAACTTATTAGTTCCTTAACTCATCTCCTGACCCTCTGGGTCAGGAGCTTTTTTCCTTATTGCCAAGCATTAGCTCAGAAGCATTTGGAAAGTCAAGTCTGTGGACAAATGCTGGCCCTGCCATTTCAATGGACACTCATAAGGCTTCTCAAACTCTATCTGTGTTTCCTTCCTCACTATATAGGGAATAGTCCCCAAACACCAGACTATTTACATCCTTGGCTCCAATTTCACTGGATCAACAAGTGCCTAGCTGAGAATTCAAATTTCCCCAATAAGAGATCACTTTCAGATTCAGATTGGAGACAGGTCCTGTGACTTCTAAGGAGCCAACTGCTCTAAGCTGCACAAGTACAATGGGCTCAAGTATAAGAATGGTTGTGAGGATGTAGCAGAACCGGTCATTGCATCGTTCTGTTGTGCATAAGGTAGTTATGATCAGAGCTGACTTGATGGATCCCAACAACTTTCTACAATAGAGACAGGGAACACAAGTTTGGGCTTAAGAGGAGAGATGAAAAAGGACCAGGCATACCCAGGTCCTGGCTGCCATCACTAAGCCCAACTACTGCCTGCAGTTAACAACATGGAGTGCTGTGGGTGGCTGGCCATACCTGACCTCCTCTGGCTTCCCTATTGCCACAAGGCAGGACTCAGGCATGCCTTTATCTTTTTTTACCCTGATCTG
>NW_022111307.1:4671107-4688940 GCF_000313985.2 Echinops telfairi | reverse complement strand
TAAAATGCATGCACCATCGTAGGTGTCTCAGGAAAGCCTGCAGTTGAACAATTTATCCAACCCCAAGATGCCTGTAAAACAACCCTTACTCCCTCAGTTTTCTATTTATTCCTAAATGTCCAGCCACCCTCCTTGACCAAGGTACTTTTGCCAAGTTACAAACACATATAGTTATAGGGCCTTGCTGGCAGGATGCATTAGACTCAATTTTAGAACAGTGGGAAAGTAACATAAAGCTTGAAGTCTGGGTCATGGGAGTCCCTGGGCGAGCTAAACAAGCAGCTTCTATAAAACTCTTAAAAGACCCTACCCAGTTTCCTCAACAGCAGCAATATTCCTTCAGACCTGAAGCCCTCAGGGGTGCACAGCCTCTTACTAACAAGTTTCTCCAGTACGGACTCCTAGTTCCCGTTAATTCCCTTTGTACCACTCCAATTCTACCTGTCAAAAAGAAAGTATTACCTACTTCAGGATCTTAGGATAATCAATGAGATGCTGGTGTGGTTGCACTGCATCGAGTAGCACCTAATCCTTATACTCTTCTGGGCTAAGAGTATACCCAATTATACCCAATTCTGCTGAATGGCATAACATCCTAGACTTTAAAAAATGCCTTCTTCATTCCCCTAGATTTCTCAGCACCAGTTCCTGTTGTTTTTGAATGGAAATTAGATCAGGGGCACATACAAACTAACTTAGACCATCATGCCTCAGAGGTTCTGAGATGGTCCCCATCTCTTTGTACGAGCCCTGTGTGAGGACTTGGCTGCCCTTACTCTAGAAGTCAGCATAGTTCTACCATATGTAGACAACCAACTTATTTGTACTAACACTAAAGACAGTCTACTAGGCACGTTGTACAAGTTCTAAATATTTTAGCAGAAAATGGCGCTAGAGTCTCTACGGTCAAGACCCAGCTAGTTGAGAATGAATCACCTGCCACTAATTCTATCAAAAGGATCAAGAGGACTCTCATTAGATAGAGTAAGAGCCGTTATAAAGCAACCTAAACATAAGACTGAGACAGTGATGAGACTTTCTAAAGCTTACTGGATCTTATTGAATTTGGATCCGCTACATAAAAAAACCACTGTGGGAAAGCCTGAAGGGAAAAGGTGACTTAGTAGCTCCTCGGTGGGACACTGAGCAAAGGAAATCAGTAAATCAACTTAAGGCTTTGCTGCTTCAAGCTCATTAGCTCTCCCCAAGCCTTTAAAAAATTTCCCTTTATAGTCATGAAAGGTACCGGTGACTCTAGGAGTATTCGACCAAAAACTAGGTCCCCAATCTCAATCCATAGCATACTTATCAAAGAGATTACATCATACCACATCGGGCTGGGCATTTATGCATAATAGTTCTTGTAACTCTCCTAGTCCAGGAGGCATGTAAATTTACCAAGGGAGGAATTTCAGAGATCCTAACCAATCACAGAATCTTAGAAATACTACAGACCAAAGGCTATCGCTGACTGTCAATTAGTTGCTTGTTAAAATACCAGGTTCTTCGTATAGAAAACCATGATGTTACATTCAATCTTGCAGTAACATTAACCCAACCACATGACTTCCCAACCTTAAGACCTGTCCAAGTCCTTTCTTTCCTTTCTTGAACTACTTTCTATTAACAAACAGCCTCATCCAGATCCTAAAAAACCATCACTTTCCCAAGCACAGTTTGCCTGGTTTTCCCATGCCAGGAGCTTTGCCACTGACAGAATGTACAGAGCAGGATATGCCATAGTTACTCTCCACCAGATCATTGAGGCTGACCCTCTGTCCTTCGGGACTTCTGCCCAATTGACCCAACGCCTTGACCTAGCTGAAGGAGAAAACAAACAAACTAATGAAAAGCCCTATACATGAACTCTAAGTAGGGGTTCCTGGTCCTCAATGTACATCCCATAATCTGGGAAGAATTGGGAGTATTTAACCACTCAAGGGAGCCTCATTAAGCATGGGAGACAAATCAAAGTACTCCAGGAGGTCACCCAGGTGCCTACTGAAGTAGCAGTAGTGCATTCCTCTGGACACACAAAAAAGGAAGCTCAGAGGTTTCCCTCAGCTTCCAAGCTGACAGAGCAGCCTGACAGGTGGCAATCAGTTATAGAGGCTGTCCAGTCTCTATAAATGCCTTGGCTCTTCAAAGTCAGTTGCCCCTCCCGTATTACTTCCCCACAGAAGTAAAATAGGCTAAAGATAAAGAACTCAGCCTTCATCTCAACAGGTGGTAGGAAAAGAATAAACTTCTATTGCTGCATAAGTAACTGTGGAAAGTAGTAAAACTTTCCATAATCCTACACATTTCAGCTACAACCACTCTTTAACTCTACTTATTCAATAGTGGCATGCATGTAAGCTGGCCTCAAGTATCAAGTTAGTAGCTTCTCACTGTCCCACTTGCCAGACCCAGTCTGCAAATGGTACTCACTCATCTCACCCAATCTGTTCAACACAAAGTGCTCTTCTCTGGGAAAGAATGTCACATGGGCTTTACTCAAATCCCAGCATACAAAGATTCACATATCTATTAGTGGTCACAGACACTTTCATCAGATGGGTGGAAGTTTATTCCACCCATTCCGAGGTATCTAGAAGTTACTCTAAGAAATCTTCAATGCTGACTTCCCAAGTAACTCCACAATGACAATGGGCCTGCTTTCACTTCCCAGGTCACCCAAGCAGTAGCTCAGCACTTAAGTATATGCTACCGTTTCCACTGAGCTTGGAGACCACAATCATTGAGACAAACAGGATTAATCAATATTTAAAATGGACCCTTAGAAAAGTAACACAAGAAACCCAAATGAACTAGAAGGATGTACTCCCAGGGGTTTTCATCTCAGCATTTCCCCATGTCACCCGACATATTTGAGCTTTGTTAGGGGGAACGTACTTGTCCCAGAGCCAGGTAAGATGCTGACACATTTTAATACAGGACTATGCCATGAGAGCAGTCCAATGCTAGGAGATAGTCCACCAAGCTAGCCTTACCCAGACCCAAGAAGAGAAAGGATTACTTCTCTTGTGCCTTCCTGGAGACCCAGTGCTTATAAAAGCTTGGAAAGATGAATCCTCAAACTCCCAGTTCCAGTCAGTCTGGGAGGGTCCTTTCCCAGCAACACTGTCTACCCTTACTGCTGGTGAAGTTCCAGGACAGAATGCATGGATCCATCATTCCCAAGTAAAGCTGTAGAACCAAACTACTCACCTACCACCCCACCCCACCCCCACTCCCACCCTGCCAAGAGCCAGAGTAAATGAATTTACCTCAAAACGCTTGGATGGTTTTTAAATGATATTTCCTTGGCATCCTAATTCAGATAAATCATCCATAACAAACTATATTCCAATTTCTTTCTGCCTTTAAGCTGGTTAACATTCCTGCTCAAGTCCTACTTCCATATCAGTCAGCTGCCTTTGTTGGTCCCTCTGCAGTTGGAGTTATCCCTGCCCAATGGGAATACCTTTCCCTTGTATTTCTCTCAATAAATAGTCATATCAAGTCTGCAGGGCACCCTAGCCAAACAAAGACTCCAGGACATTTTCCTAAAGCCTATTAAAACCTTTTCTCCCAGGTCCCAATAGGTATCTACTGGTGTTATCTTTTCATTCCTAAATAATACCCCTTTCAAAATATCCCTAATTATACAACATTAGTAATGCAACCCCCCTAAGAACCGAAGATTGGCCGACTTCCTCTCTCCCAGTTCCAGCGCCTGGGCTTCTCTATACTATCTTTGGTGGCATTTTCCTCACTGCCTCCCAATTTGGAACAAACCCCTTTGCTTAAAAAAATTTCATCCTAACCAAGTTATTCCAGCCAGCCAAAGTACATCCAGGTCCCAATATGCCTGTATTCTCAGCCTATTGCCTACTGACTTATGATTTAAATAGTCTCCTGGGAAAAATAACAGGCTCAAAGTGCCCAATCTTATTCACAACACCCTACTGGATCCTGCATTTCAGATCTAAAAGAGTACATCACCTAGTCTCATTCCAACCCACCTCTCAAGGACTTCCTGGCAGCCATTTTTACTGCTCAAGGAACAGCATGGATGGTGTGTTAGGACAGGTCAAGAGAAGGAACACATTCAGCAACACTCATGTATGAGTATGAAAAAGCTTTATATCAAGAAGTAATTGTGTATCCAGAAAACATCCCAGCCTAGTCCAACTCAAGTCTATAAGTCCAATATTAGTCCGTAAGTCCATCTTCAGATGCATGCAGCTACACACAATGATGCAGAATATAGGAATATCGCAGGCTGGTGGGTGCAAAATTCTGGGGATCCAATGGCAGTGGATGCATCTCCAGGGCTCTGGTAGCAACCAGGTCTGCCCACAGAAAGGTGGAGGCAGAGGGGTGGTGAGTGGTGGGAGGGTTCCCAGGGTCCTTCTTATGAGAAGGCCACAACCACAAGGAGTCACCATGAGGCTGTGACCTGATTGATAGACTATACTCCACCTCTAGACTTTTACATATCTTCAAGTTGATGTGAAATTATGTAACTACCACAGAGAGGAACTAAATCCAAGCCTGGAAGGTGACAACATGCTTGTGAAGAAAGCCTTCTCCCCTTGCCTCCCAACCAAAATAACTTCACCATTGACATACATGCTCAACTGAACCCTGAGGATGGAGTGCAATGGATCTGTGGATCACAAGCATACTGTATGCTACCACTAGGCTGAAGGTAAATGTGTTCCTTATATATAGATATTGCCTGACATAAAAATAGGCTGGAACAACAAATTACCATGTCCCATGCACATACCATTGGACAAAGAGAGTATTAAGTCTCACCACTCTATTTAGTCAATTAGCTACTGCTAGAGTATTCCTTATTCTTGGAGAAACCAAGACATTGCTAAAAAAAACTAAAAATCTTTAGTTAAAAACTAGTGACACTCTACCCTTACTCCAGGAACAATAGACACCCTAGCTTATGTTGCACTGCAAAACCTAAGGGGCCCCTGAGGTGCCTCCCAAGGAGGTAACTTAAAGAGCAATACTGTTTTTATGTCAACAAGTCAGGGAAAATTCAGACAGTATCATTGAGATCCTAAAGTCAGCAATGGTCCTTAAAGGTAAAACATCATATATGTTCCCTTCCTGGCTGCTGTCACCACGCTCACACATGCTGTTATTAGGCGTCATTGAGATGGTTCCAACCCATCGCAATCCTATGCATAACAGAACGAAACACTGCCCATCCTGAGAGATCTTCTTAATTGTTCTTATGTTTGAGCCCATTCTTGCAACTGTGTTAATCCATCTTGCTGAGGGCCTCCCTCTGTATTGGTGTCCCTCCACTTTACCAAGCATGATGTCCTTATCCAGGTACTGGTCTCTCTACTGATGATATGTCCATCCTTGACTCTAAAGAGCATTATGGCTGAATTTCTTCTAGGATAGATCTGTTTGTTTGGCAGTCTATAGTGCTTTCAATAATGTTCGTCCACACTGTAGTTCAAAGCCTCCATTTTCTTCTTTATTCAATGTCCAACCCTGATAACCAAAAGGTCAATGGTTTAAACACACCAGCCCATCTATAGGAGAAAATGTGATAGTTTGCATCCATAAAGATTTACAGCCTCAGATACCCTATGGAGTGCTATATTCTGTCCTATAGAGTTATTATGAGTTGGAATTTAGTTCACAGCAGTGGGTTTCATGGGTTTTGTAAATCTTCCTCTGGAGAGGCAGGAACATTATTTTCAAGGAGCCTATGAAAGCTACCCTATAAAGGAAGACTCTGTCTAATCTTGGATGTTCAAGATGAAAGTTATATTTAATTCCACTACAACTTTCTAGCAATTGCAACAAATATTATAAAATATAGGTAATACATTTTTAGAAATGAGTACAGAAGTTAGTACTTGGTGTGGCAGTTACATAATTCCATGTCAAGTTGACATATAAGAGAGTAGGGGTGGAGTATAGTCTGTCAATCAGGTCACAGCCTCATGGTGACTCCTTTTGGGTGTGGCCTTCTCATACGAGGACCCTGGGAACCTCTTCTCTCTTTCTCTGCCTTCACCTTCCTGCTGGTGAGCCATTCTGACACCTGCCAGAGCTCTGGAGATGCATCCACTGCCATTGGATCCACAAGACTTTACACTCACTAGCCTGTGATATTCCTGCATTCTGCATCATTGTGTGGCTGGGTGAGTCTGAAGAAGGACTTATGACCAGTATCAGACTTATGGACGTGAGCTGGACTGAGTTGGGATGTTTTCCTGATATATTACTACTTCTTGATATAAGTGAGTGTCACTGGATTTGTTTCTCTAGTCAACCCAGCCTAACACATTATGATACCTGAGGAGTAGGGTTCTAGGGAAACAAATCATGAAGACGGAGAGTGGCTGCTTGTATGACCTTTGCCTTATCATGGTTTTTCATCTTGGGCTAGCTGGAGGTCAGATAGGTTTACTGTTTATTGGTTGTTTTTTTTTGTTTTGTTTTGTTTTCAGGAAAGAACATGAGAAGTTAAAGTTTTGATTCCTTTCTTTGGTTATTGTCTTTGGTTATTCCTGTTTGCAGTGGCAAAAATAAATGTTATGGATGTGAATTTTGCGCTCAGTGGGAAAAATCACCCCATGAACTTCTCTGAAGCCAAGGTTCTTAGTCAAAATGACTGACAGAAACCCAGCCCTTGCTTGATGCAGCCAGAGGCTTAAGGCCAGATTGCATATGAATAGGATAGTTTAGATAAGAAATAAGTGAATTTGGATGTTTAAGAATTGAGTTTAGGATCTGACTCTATTAGGTTTATAATGGTTTCTTCTACCTTTGTTATTGATATCATGTGTGATAGAAATGATTATTAGGAAATATGAGCAGAGAGTTTGTAAGTCCACTGGCTTCAGACATTAAATTCGTTTTGTTAAATGTTATAGGACTACCTGAAAAGAAGGCTTAGATGAGATAAGCCCCACCTAGTGCCTTGAGTGCTCAGGACATTTGCATTTGAAAAGACTTGCTGAGAAAGGTGCTGTCAGACTGCAGGGGGCGGGGAAAGGAGCCATTGGGCCTTTTTGAACCTTGAACTGGAGGTTTGCTCCTGAAGCTAGAAAAATCTAGAGCCATGAAGGAACACTTCTGTCTAGGACTGAAAGTTAAAGAGAGCCTGCAAGCAGCCTGAAATGCTTGCTAGGTGACCACCTGGATCCACTTGTTGAGTGGAAGTGGAGAAAGGTAGCTATAGAGAGATTGTGGAGTCTGGCTACTGACACCCCTGGACCTGGTTAACAGAGGCAAGAGAAGAAGACAAGAGTTGGTTGGCTGGTCTGAAATTTAAAGGGTTGTACAGAACCTGAGCTTATGGCATAACCTAGCTCAAGAGGGCTAGGGTTATTAAGAATTTGTGAAGGGACCCATGGTTGAAAGGTGAGGCAGTCAATGGGTATCCTGGTGAGGCTAAGCGAGGTGGCCCATATTGGGTTTACCAGAACCCAACCAGATGAGCTAAGATTTTTGAGCCTGTGAATTGGTGCATATTGCTGCTGACTTTATGGAAGCAGGCACACATGATTCCAACTGGAATGAAGATTCTTCACATCAAAGAACATGCTTGTCTCTTCCGAGCACGGGCTTGATATAAATGAACGGTATAGAAATTGGATACCCAAAATGAAGGGGATGAAGGCATGAAGTCGCTGGCCTGCAAACTTTCATGGGTGGGGGAATATTTGCATAGGATTATAGGATTACAGTGTAGGTGATCACATAACTGAAATTGTTAGGCATAGAATATTTTTGTTTTATTTACTTATAGCATCATTTCTGAACCTGTGGGTTGTGACCCCTTTGGGGGCCAAATGACCCTTTCATTGTGGTCACCTAAGACAATCAGAAAGCACATATTTCCGATGGTCTTAGGAACCGAGACAGCGCTCCTCTATCCGTCTCCAGGTGGGCCTGCTCACATGCCCACATACAAGTACCCAGCATAATGACATCATCACACAAACCCCATCACACACACCCCATAAAATACAGGTCTATGTGACAGGGTTGGCGCCATAATGTACTTATGTGGACAAGTCACACCTGTAGAGAGCAGCTACTGGGTAGAAAGCAACTGCTGTGTTGAAAGCAGCTACTCTGCTAAAAGTAACTATTGTGTTGAAAGCAGCAGTATCGGAGGTAAAATGACACTTCATGAATTATAGTTACTGGGTAAATATAAAATCATGTACTGTAAAATCAACTACTGCCAAAAAAATATCTGTACCAGGGGAACTTAACCTGGATGCTGATTGGTCTTTTTATATTCAGCTGTGGTTATGTTCAATTTGTAACAATGAAAATACATCCTGCATATCAGATATTTACATTACAATTCATAAAAGTAGAAAAATTACAGTTATGAAGTAGCAACAAAACTAATTTTATGGTTGGGGGTCACCACAATATGAGGAACTGTATTAAAGGAACATGGCATTAGGAAGGTTGAGAACCACCGACTTAGAGAATATTGTGCTTAAATGAGGCTGGCACATTTTGAGTTGTACACATATTAGTTTTATCCTGTTAGGGACAAAGTATGATTTTATTATTGTTTTCTTTAAAAGTTATGAAAAAAAAATTAAAGAGTTATGTAACTTAAGAGTTGTGTAAAGGTGTCAAGTTGACAAGGGGTGGTCTGTGATGGCTACAAAATTCCATGTCAACTTGATATATAGAGGTGTAGGGATGGAATCTAGCCTGTTAATCAGATCATAGCCTGATGGTGACTCCTCGTGAACATGGCCTTCTCATAAGAGGATCCTGGAAACCTCCTCTCTCTCTCTCTGCCTTCACCTTCCTGCTGGAGAGTCACTCTGAGACCAGCCAGGGCCCTGGAGATGCATCTACCACCATTGGATCCACAAGACTTTACACTCATTGGCCTGTGATATTCCTGCATTCTACATCATTGCATGTGGCTGTGTGATTCTGAAGAGGGACTTATGGACTAGTATCAGACTTATGGACTTGAGCTGGACTAGGTTGGGATGTTTCCTTGATTTATAACTACTTCTTGATATAAAGTTCTTTCTTGCACATATATGAGTGTCACTGAATTTGTCTCTTTAGTCAATCCGGCCTGACATACTTGGGAAACTTGTAGTCAAGAGCAATCTAAAATTTCTTCTGTGTCTAACATTGAGATACTCTGGTTTGACATTATGCAGAAGTATTGAGGATGCTCAGAGGCCAGGCCCATAGACCAAACTACATCAAACAAAACAAAACCAATATTAGAATGGGAATCACTTTAGAGATTAGATTGTTAAAAACCTTTATTTTACATATGAGTGAATAGAGACCAAGAAAATATAGAAGGTTGCATGGTGACTCAGCCACAAGACATGTCTTCCCATTGCCATATATAGTCTTGAGCTGTGATTGTCATTCTGCACTACTGTTAGAAAAACTAATGGCACCAAGTTCTTTTGAATTGTTGAATTTTATACAAAAGGAGAAATATCTGAAACATGAATGGCAAGGCTACCTAGCCACAATGAAGATTTAAGAAGTCTTTGTCACTACACCCACTGGGCTCATCTTCCATTTGAATACTTTGTAGGAAAATCTTTCCTCTCAAAAACATTAATTCAGATGGTGTTTTAGTTCTCTGAAATCTTAGCCTACACCTTTGTTATTTTTCAGTACTTTAAAGAACATACTTAGCAATTTTAAAACCACTGAAGTTACTCAGCTCAATAAAAAAAGAGATTGGCCAAGATTGAATTAGCCTTCATTAAGTATCTTAAATACAATACATGTTTGTTGAGTAGGGATGACAGCATGTCTCGAAATAGACCATTTTGAATTCCCCTTCCAATTCGAACTCACCCATGCTTAGGAGAAAAGTGCAAAGGGAAAAGAGGGCTAAAAAACCAAAAACCTCATTTCGTCTTCATCATGGAAGAGGCGTATCTTTAAAGCAATGCATGTAACTTGTTGATGGAAATTCTGAGTTGAGTTTCATTTTCTTTTAAGTTACAAAAGCCATTCTAACTTTTCCAAAGCTTTCTTTCTTTCCTTTTTTTAAAGTAAGATCGTTGTAATTATGTAGGAAAGCCCCCATGAGAAGGCAGTGAAAGAAGAGATTCTGTCAGGACCAACCAGGATTGTGAGAACTTCTGTGGCTACCAAGTGTCAAGACTTCAATTCAAACTGCATCGTCCAGAGAAACTTAAGAACTCATAATATTCCAATTTGACAGGTGGGGTATGAGACCGCACACCAGAGAATGGCGATTTGGACTCAAGTATTACATAGTAAATAACTTAAAATGGTTCTTCAAACCAGTTTGTCCCTTTCTCCACCACTCATCTGTCATTTTGTTTTACTGTGGTGGCCTGTGTGTTGCAGTGATGTTAGAAGATATGCTACCAGTATTTAAAACACCAAAACAGTCACCAATGGTGGACAGGTTTCATCAGAGCTGAGAAGGAATAGTTGCACCGCTTCTGAAAAATTAATCACGGAAAACCTTATGAGTAGCAGGAACACATTGTCTAGCGTAGTGCCAAGATAAGCCCCACAGGTTGAAAGGAGCCCAAAATATGATTGGAGAAGAGCCGCCTCCTCAAAGTAGAATCAACCTTAATGATATGAATGGAGCACATGGATATGAATAGAACTTTCATTTTCTGACTCAACATTAGAAGAAAGAGCTGTAAGCATCCATCAATAATCAGAACTTGAAATGTAGGAACTATGAATCTAGGAAAATCTGAAGTTGAAAAAGTAGAATGCAGGAAGATTGGTATCCCAGGAATTAGTAAGCTGAAATACACTGGCATTGACCATTTTGAATTGGACGATCATGGTATTTACAATGTCAGGAGGGGCAAATTGAAGAATAATGATGTCACATTCACTGTTAAAAGGAAATTTCAAGATCTATCTTGAAGCATCATGCTGTGTGGCAGAATAATTCCATACGTCTACAAGAAAGACCACTTAATACAACTATTATTCAACCACTAAAGCCAATGGTGAGTCTATTGAAGAATTCTACTAACTTCTACAGCTAGGAAATGATTAAATATGTGATCAAGGTGCATTAATAACTACTGGTATTCAAAAGTTGGAAACAAAGAGGAAGGATAAGTAGTAAAAAAATATATATCCTTGGTTATTTAAACAAAACTGAAGGTCACATGATAAAATTTTGCAAGATCAAGGATTTCTTCATTTCAAATACCTTTTTCCAATAATATAAAGAGTGACTATCAATAAGGACCTTTCCAGATGGAATAGATGGGAATTAAATCCATCTGTGGAAAGAGAGAATGAAGAAGCTCAATATTATCAGCCAAAACAAGGCAAAGTGCCAAATATGCAACAGTTCACCGATTCTAAAATTACAAATCAATGAGATCCAAAATATGACCTTGAGTGAACCCATCTTAACTTAGAAGCCAATTTAAGAGAAATCTGATGCACTGAACAGTTATGCCTGAAGACCAGACAAGTTATTGACATCAAGAACAACATACACGAAGACAAACAAATAGCCATTAAAAAGACAAGAGGGAAAGAAAAGTCAAGAGTGAATGTCAGAAGAGATTCTGAAGATCGCTTTTAATTATAGAGTAGCTCAAACAAATGAAAGAAACTATGAAGTAAAAAAGCTGTGCAGAGAATTCCAAACAACAGCTGAAGGAGACAAAATGAAATATTATAATCAAATATACAATTAGTCAGAAAATCAAAAGTGAAGAATGTGTCAGTATTTCTTAAGTGGAAAGCACTGAAAAAATAATTCAAGCATTGAGTTGAAATATCGAAGGATTAAAAAAAAAGAAATATCGAAGGATTCGATGGGCAAAATTATTGAATGAAAAGACACAGACAACATGACTAGGCCTGGTCAAATGGCTGATATTTATAAGTCCTATATGCTCAGCAGTATACCAGAGCAGAAAAATCCAGTTGTATTGACTGGGAAAGCATAGCAGCACAGGTGAAAAATTGTAGTTTGAGGGAGGGAGCACACTGGGACACAATTCATCACCAGCACAGTGACTACCACACTCCAGGAGCTGAAATTATCATAGACTTCTCTCTATGGAAATGTACCGTGGACTCAGAAATACCAGGTTTAGCTCAGCAAAAAGACAGGGTAGCCTCAATGTCAGGAAGAGAAGATTGGGAAGGCCGGGACTGGAAACCCTGGTCCAGAGGCCAATGATCACCTACAGGGCAATGATAGCATCCTAGAAGGGCTCAGAGAATTGTGCTTTCATTCTTCTGGCTGTATCAGGACTGCTGTCTTTCATTTTCCATTGGGTGACTTGTCAAGGACTCTGAGAATTTCATCTTTACCGAAGTGGAAATGGCAGCGATCTGGTCAATATGTTGCCCCTTCTACAGAGGATACTTGTATTTGATCATTTTCCAAGGTCAGAATCCCTGGGTGGTACAAATGGTTAAGTGCTCAACTAATGGTTGGTGGTGGCCCAAACCTACACAGAGGCCACAAAGTCTCAAAACAGTCACTTGTAAATGCGGTATCATGAAATCATCTAAGACAATGCCAATTCTGCCCTGTGGAGGGATGGAGATGAGAAAGTTTTGCATCTTGGCCTTTGTGTCTTGGCTTAATTGTGAGTCACTGGTCTTCCTTGTTAAAGATTGTCTTGTCCTAAAAATTAACATTATCTAGCACTTTAATATTTGTAAAGAATTTTCAGCTTTATGATAATAACAGCTTAGAAACACAGAGCATATCTTTAGTATCCCAGGATGCCCAGGATATTAAATATTATAATGGAATATGAAATAAATCCTCACAACTGGACCAATAGATAACATCAGGAAAAATGGACAAAAGATTGAAGTTGTCAAGGATTTTGTCTTGTACAGCAGTCAAGAGATCAAAGATGTATTGCCTTGGGCCAATCTGTTGTAGAAGACCTGTTTAGACTGTTGAAAAGCAAGGATGTTACTTTGAGGAATAAGGAGGCCTGATCTAAGACATGTTATTTTCAGTTGCTTTATATGCATGTGAAAGTTGGTCATTGAATAAGGAAGACCAAGGAAAAAATAATTCATTGGAATTATGGTGCTGGCACAGACTATGGAATGTACCTTGGCTCCTAAAAAGACAAACGTTTCTGTCTTGGAAGAAGTCCCATCAGAATGCTCCTTAGAAGCAAGGACTGTGAGACTTTGTCTTGCATACTTTGGACATGTTCTCAGGAGAGACCATTCATTGGAGGAAGATAACATCCTTGGTAAAGTGGGGAAGTGGGGAGGAGACAAAGAGGAAGGTCCTCAAGGAGACAGATTGACAATGGGCTGAGGCATAGGAACCATTGTGAGGGTGGTGCAGGTTTGGGCAGGGTTTCATTCGGTTGTGCACAGGGTTGAATCGGAACGGAGTCAATGGCACTTAACGGCAACAACGTAATTACATGTAGTCCCTTCGTCCCAGGCTGGCTGAGATGAGCCTTGGGCTTCTGGAGATGTATTCTTTACTCTATCAGGAGAGAAACAGTGTCATTATAACCTGTTGTGGTGGTGGTTGGTAGGCTTCACTGAGTTGGTCCTTACTTGTAGCCACCTATCTATGGACAATAGAACGAAATACTACCGGGTCCGGTGCTGTTTTCAGAAAGTTTCCTGTTTGAGTACATTGTTGCAGTCACTATGTCTGTCCATCTCCATCGTTGAGGGTCTTTTTGGATGGCTTCAGGCTTTATAAAGCATATCCTTCTCCAGAGACTGGCTTCCACTGATAATACGTCTATACTTGTCTTAGAGACCTCAAACCCCCAAGACCTCATGCGTTCATGTTTGTTCTTGATTTCATGCCAACTTGGAGTCAAGCTGAATGATTACATTCTCTTAGGCTAAAAGATTATCCACCACCTCCTTTGCCTTGGGAGTCTAAGGAGTCCCACTGTCCTGTAACTATTTGATAATTGTGCTTTTGCCACCACCCCAGAGGGAGCCAAATCTACTCCCTTCCTCAAACCTTGCTGAAAGGCTCAGGGGAAAGTGAAGATATTATTATTATTTTCCACTGTTTGACTCTTGTAGCATTCATTAGATGATTATAGCCATTGCTACTTGATGGCTGAAGTAGTCTTTCTTGTCACTATATTTCTGAGCTTGTCTGTAGCTACTCAATAATTACCATGCAACAAAGGGGCATGTTCAAGAATGCTAATGAATTATCGGTTTTCTTTAAGCCTCATTAGATTTCTTGATAGCAAAACCTCCCATTGACAAGAGCTCATCTAACATAATTTTCTGAATCCTTTGTTGCTTGTTAGGCACAAGACTCTCTCTGCATGCATGAGGTAGTTTAGAAACCATGCTGATTTCCTATAATGCCATCACCTCACCCATTTGTTTGAATTACAGCTGTTTGTGCATGTATCTCTGACGTATGTGTGTTGAGGAGGTGGGAGAGAGTACACTACAGTCTCTGGAGAAAGTAAAACAAAAGCCATGGAAAAATTCTATTATAGAATTGAATTTTCTAGTTGTAAATTATTTTAGGCTCATCTTGAACTATTGCTTTTTTAACCTCAAGTCTGCTTTCCTCCCAGTCTTTTCCACACTGATTTGCAAAATGATCCATCCAAGTCTTCAGGCTGAAAGCCTAGGCATCATCCTTTACTTATTTCTTTCCCTTAGTCCGCACCACCCATCCACCAGCAAATTCAGTTGGCCCTACATCCAAAAGGTTTCCTAACTCCATCTGCTTTGTGTTATATATCCATTCCCATTTATCTAAACAGTCACCATATAACCTAGCCTAGTGTATCCAACTCCCTCTTTGGTTTCCTTTTTTTGCTTCTTTAAAACCCATTATTCCCAAAGCAGCCAGAAAAATGGTTACAGACAACAAATCAGACTGTACCTCTTGCAAGCTTTAAACCATCCAGTGGCATCTCATTTCAATTAAAGCTTATTCACAAAGTCTACAGGGTCCTACTAGGACTGGTCCCTATGTACCTGAATACTTACCCTCTGACAATACCCCCTTTGGTCATGACCCTCTAGACAGCATTCCATCTCAGTGTCACTGTAGCTCCTCTTCTCTCTGCCTGCATCATTCTTCCCCGTAAGTATCATTTGTTTAGCCCCTCCTAGCACTTAGGTTTCTGCTCAAATATTCTCTAAGAGAAATTCTCAGAGAGCAACCGCTTATCCTCAGACACTTTCCATAAGATGCCTTTTAAAACTTCTTTTCATAGAATTTGTCAGACCTTGGACCTTGGTGGTGCAATTCAGTAAGCACTGGCCGGCTAACCACAAGGTTGGTGGTTCAAACCCAACAGCTGCTCCGTGGAAGACAAATGAAGCTATCTGCTCCTATGAAGATTTAGTCTCGGAAACTCTGTATAGAGTCACTATGAATCAGAATAAGCTCAGTGACATTGGGTTTGCTTTGGAATTTTATTATATTTTTATATATATTGTCTGCCTCCCACAACTAGACTGTAAGCATCTCGAGGTCAGGGGCTTTGTTTTTATTACACGCTCTTATAACCTGAGGCTCCAAGAAGAATGTCTGATGTGCAGCAAGAACTTAATAGAATTTTTTTTGAGTTAATGAACAAATTAAGTAAAACTGCCTTTTACAAATGGAAAAACCGAAACTCAAAATTAGAAGTGATTTGTTCAAAACTTAGGAGTCGTGGTAGCACTGTGGGTTAGGCATGGACAGCTGACCACAAGGTTGATGGCTCAAACCCACCAGCTGCCTTATAGGAGAGAGATGAGACCGTTTGCCCATCTGAAAATCTACAGTCTGTATAGGGTGGCTAGGAATAGGGATTGACTCCATGGCAGTGGGTTTGGTTCTTGGTTTGTCCAAAATTGTAAGGAAGAAGGCTTCTAGAGTTCTTGATTCTCAGTGCTATGATCATCTTTCCAACATGCCTAACTATGTTTCACAAAGAATGGTTCACAACCTGGGGCTGTTTTGCTACCAGGAATATTTAGCAAAGTCTGGAGAGACTTTTGATTGCCACAATTGGGGAAAGATGCTACTAACACCTTGTAGATGGAGTTCAAAAATGCTAAACATCCTACAAAGCACAGGGTAGCCCCCTACAACAAAGAACTATCCAACCCCCAATATCAATAGTGCCAAAGCTGGCACATCTGTGCAAGAACCCTTCAAACAGGAATGATGTTACCGTTGAGCACCAAATTCCTCTCTAAATCAAATCCTGTATTACCCAATTAGCACAGAATATGCCACTGAATTGGCATTGAATTAACATTGGTAATAACAGTTCAGTAAAGGGAAGGGTCAGAGAAAAAGTGGAAGACAATGAGGTAGGTTGACACAGTGGCTGCAACAAGGAGCTCAAATATAACAGCAATTGTGAGGGGGCAAAGAGTGGGCAGGGTTGTGTTCTGTTGTACATAGGGTTGTGCTGACTCAGAATCGACTTGACAGTACCAACAACTACACAGGGCTGTTCAAATTCACCCAGCAGTACCACAAAAGAAAAGTCGAGCTAACTGCTTCTGTGTAAGAAAACAGCTAATAAAACTCCATGGAGCCTTGGTCTACTCTGTAACACACGAGATAGCCACGAGTTACATTGAGTTCTGGACATTGCTTTGGTTGTTATTTTGGTTAGTTGTTTTCATGGCACTGGTTAAATAATTTAATGCCTAAATGATCTTTTCTGCTAGTTTGTAGTCTACCTATATTTCAATGTTGCATATTCATATTCAACCACTTCTAGCAAGGCTTTCCTGAGTTCCACATTTTCTTAGCACTCAGTTCATGGTATACTGGTATAGTTATCAAATTATGAAATATTAACTATATTTGTTAAAACACTGCTTGACCTTTACAGTTCTTTTTGTCCTTTCTTCTGCTGGTCAGTGAGTTCCTTGAGGGCAGGCACTAGAATTTAGGTAACAGACTTTCTACTCCTGTAAAGAGTCATAGTTTTGGAAACCCACAGGGACAGCTCTACCCTGTCCTATATGGCCACCATGAGTCGAAATCAACTCAAGGGCGGGACCTTTTGACTTTTGACTGGGCATATAATGCGTGCTCCATCCATTCTTGAAGAAAGATCTACGTCTCCGAGAGGCTGTATTCAAAGTGACAGCAATCTTACAAAATAAGCACCTTAAGAGCATAAAGGAAATTTCCCTCACAGCAGCCAAAGAAAGTGGGGAGGTGGACGCATTCATTAACGTATTCTTTCATCATATTGCCTCTCTTTTGTGATTGGACACAGGCATTCAAGCAGTATGGAAGTATAGTCAACTCCCCCAAGATGAGAACTGCCTGAATGAGGAGGATTGAGTAATTCTCCCTAAATTGGTGGCAGAGGTCCCTGGAATGGGAGGACCAGCATGGTCTCTGTAAATCCTAAACAGATGCCTGTGCCTGGCTGCAGGCAGTCCATGTCCTCAGCGCCCCGAAGGGAGATTTAGAAAACAAAGAAACCACTTCCCTGCTGCTTTCCCTGCCAGCGCTGGGCCAGCCTGAAGGCTGATGTGCTGTTTAACTCAACACAGTTGCAAACAAACATGATTAGAAAAGAATTGTAAATTTCCTTTTAAAAAATAGAACATGAACCAAAAGCACCCGCCCCCCCTTTTTTTTTGGTCACTGTGGGCAAAGTAAAGAAGCCATGGTAGGGCAGTGATTAAAACCCTCAGCTGCTAACCAAAAGGTCCCTGACTCAGACCCACTGTGACTCAAGATGGAGGTGGTTTCTGTCAACACTGCCGCCGTGGAAACTCCATGAGGCAGTTCAGTTCGGCGCTCTAGGATCTCTGCGTTGACAATTGATTTGATGGCAATGGGTTGGGTTGGGTTTGGGTTAGCAAA